>NC_059355.1:29793849-30093849 GCF_019703515.2 Myxocyprinus asiaticus
TCAAGGTTTAACAAATCAAAACACTTTGGCCTGCATAAAGTTACTTTTATTCCAATTCGCTCTCCATTTAAAAGGAGTTTTACACATCCGCTCTACATAACTTCTCATTATTAATCGCATAGTTTGTTTCTGTTTTCGTACCGTGTTGCTTCCTCTCCCAGCACGTACCCCAATGATGCTTAATAAGTGTGATCTATTCATTGACTGTAGATTGCCAGTTCTATATGTGAAATATTTGAATTAATAAAAAAATAATAATGTTTTTTGAGAATTTATTTTGATACAGGGGGACTGGGACTAATTGTCACAAGGGTTATATTTAAGTAACTACAAGGTTTTGAGTTTAAAAGTCTTACACAAATGTGTTTTTTATCTAGAAGTGGTTTTGTATGTCAAGACTTCAATGCATTTGCTTATACAGATATATGACTTTACACATAATAAAATAATACAAAATCTACCACATACTATGATAAGTATTAACAGGAGTAAAACATGTGACAACAAGCACAGATCAAGCTAAGGAACATTTCGAATCTGTTGATATGCTTAATATAATATGTAAGGGATAATGTACATTCAGCCAGTTGTTATCGCACAATAAACCCCGGCAGGGTGATCAGGTCTTGTATCACCCTGAAGGTGTTTATTTTGTGTTAATAACCGGCTGACTGTACATTATCCCTCTTATTACATGGCTACTAACCAAATAAATACATGTACATAGAATATTAATTTGCATTGAAATGAAGTAATTGAGAATACAGAATTTACTGAACTGCTGAAATCAACCTCTGGTTTGTGTCAGAGTTCTGTTGGTGTTTATTTTGTGAAAATGACCGTCTGACTCTTGATTATTCAGTCTATTACAAGAATACTTGCCAAATAAATAAATAAATGCACATGAAACAATGATTTGAGTTTAAATTATTTTATTAGCTTACTTGTAGAGATCACAGAGTGAGTTGAGAAGCAGGAGAGACGGCTTGCAGAACCCAGATGAGCGGTCTGATACGTCTTAATCCCCAGATGTGTGGTTGTTACAGAGCAGTATCTGACCACTGGATGGCGCCATTGGCCAATCACAATTGAGTATTCCAGAGAGCCGTGTAATAAAATAAGATAATGTGATATTGCTCTGTAGATTAATAGTTTGTTATATGTTTTTAATGTTATGTAGGAATGCAAAAAATGCATTTTAATGTTAGAAAAACAGAAGCACAAGGATTACTTTGTGGCCTCTCTGCGTCAATGCAACTGAATCGCAAATTCATGGGCATTTGTAATTTTATAGTGACGTAAATAAATGAACTAGTATTTACAATGAAGCTTGGTTTCTTAATCCAGAAGAACTATGCATGGGTGCTTATTTTGTTGTCGCTACCTCTCATAGTCCTCATGACACCCCCTTGCCATCCTATAAATTATTTTAAGATACTGTGTGCTAAAAAAGACTCAACTGTTTAGAGTTTAATGAGAGGATTTCCTCAGACTGGTTTGGGACATGTTAATGTTATTAACAATGGATCACCAAAACACACACAAATCCTAGCAGCTATTCAGCTGAGACACATGAATATTTGGTCCTGTTTAATATTCAGATTTGTTTATTAAATATACACACTCTGAACCCATTGGACATGGACTTCTTTTATATGTAAATGAAAATCCTTTCAGATAAATGGCTCCAAGCTGTGGAATTAGTTGAGAATGATTATGACAGTAACGTATTTTATGTGCTAAACCCTTATAAATCTTCATAATAACCATTTACTGTATTTGTAAGGTCTGAGTAATTATGCAGACTTTGAGAAAAGTCTCATTATCATTTGTCATTGTTGGCATTTAAACTATACTTAGCAGCTGTCATGCTCATACAAGAGATTATTATCTGCATATACTGTATGCAGTTGTGCTGATGCGCTCGCATGGGGAATGTCTTTACAGTAATACTTTCACTCTCACAAACTGTGAATAAAGAGATTCCAGCATTGTAATGTAGACATTGATTTTCTACATTGGGAAAATACCAAGAACGTCCCATTCAACACCTGTTACCTCCCTTTCAAGCTCAATAAAACTAAGTGATCTTCATCTGCTAATCTCTTCCAGTTTCTCATGAGAATCTCTTTGGCAGAGCATGACATGAAGCAGGTGCTATCTTATGCCTGCAAATAAAATTGTGCAAATGAGAAAACAGTCTCTGTGGGCATAAAATATGTTGATGAGATAAATTAATTTCTTAATTTAAGGTAGTGGAACAAACAGAATTAATAATCATAAAAAAAAAATAAAAAAAAATAATGGAAAAAGTTATAAGATTCCACAGATAATACTCATTAACTTCGTGGAAATGTGTAATCTGCTGAAATATAAAGCTTTAGCATAAAATCCATTAAAGAAATTATGCAAATCAGGTAACGCACAATCACACCAACAAAATTAACTCTGATCACAATTTGCACAGGATATATGCCCATTTATAATTTACTTCTCCATCATTTGTTGAATTTATGTTGCAAAAATTCAATTTACCACATTTAATAATGCAACATAAATTGCACCAGGCAGATAGTGTTGAACCTAAAATAATCCTAATACAAATCAAGTAATTTTTATTTGTATGGTGCTTTTCACAACACACATAGTTTCAATGCAGCTTTACAGAAAATCATGTGTTAACAGAAAATGAAATTGCAATATCTATCAAGTCTTAGAGTCATCATTATGTAGTTTGATTTAATATGATTGTAAGTTGTGTAAAAAATAAATTATTAAATAATAAAATAATAATTGTATTTAGAACCCCAGTGAGCAAGCTGAATGCGACTGTGCCAAGGAACACAAAACTCCATAAGAAGTTGGTTAATGGAGAAAAATAACCTTGGGAGAAGTCAGGCTCACTGTGGGGGCCAGTTCTCCTCTGGCTAAACAGCATGAATATAATGTCAATATTAGTTATTTGTGTGCAGTGTAAGTCATGGTTTAAAATGAGTAAACTAAGTAAGTGTTAAGGAACAGTGTTTAAACAAAGATTTTGTATGAATTGTAAGATTAATTAATAATGTATTTGAAGTTCATCCTGGATTAACTGCAGAAGTTCACATAGATGCAATTGTCCTTTGTTAGTTGGCTGATGAAGGCTTTTGTTGGAAATTAATTGATAGTTTATGTATTCCATTTAATAGTGTAGTCCATCAATAGACCAAGGTTATGCAGGCAGAGATCAGTGAGGTGATTCGCAGTTCAACCGGCAGGTCATTTCAGTGAGGTCTATCCTAAGTCCAAGGTTCAGGTAGTGGCATATGAAGTATCCCATGTCTTATGGTTGGAGTTGTCATCAGTTCATCCCCTGAAGTCCATCATAATAGACTGAAGTGATGTCTGGCTGGCACCAGCTGCATTTAGTCATCATTACTCAGAGACACATAGCAGTGGAGTCCAAAACCAAGCAGGAACAGAGCTGGATCAGGCAGGCTCTGGTAACCTCAGGATATGAATAAACAAATAGAATAATATTAGGGTCGATGCTAATTTTATATATTATAGAGTTATAACTCATGATAAATGTTTCTGGTTCCGAAAGACCTAACTAAAGCAGCCTAATTGTGAGTTGATGGATAAATTAGGTGTATGCCTGGCTAAATAGATGAGTCTTTAGTCTAGGCTTAAATGAGTGAGTGTGTCTGCATCCTGAACAGTGTTAAGGAAACTATTCCATAGTTTAGGAGCCAGATATGAAAAGGATCTACCTCCTTTTGTGGATTTTGAAATTCTAGGAACTATTAACAGGCCAGAATTTTGCGATCGTAATGAACGTGGTAGAAGGTCACTTAAGTATTGTAGAGCTAGACCATTCAAAGCTTTGTACATAGTTAACACAATTTTAAAATTAATACGAAATTTAACAGGTAGCCAATGTAAAGATGATAAAATGGGGCTAATATGATCATATTTCTTGGTTCTAGTTAGCACTCTGGCTTCTGCATTTTGAACCAATTGAAGTTTATTTATTGAACTTGCTGGACATCCTCCCAGTAATGCATTACAATAATCTAGTCTTGAAATCATGAACACATGAATTCGTTTTTCAGCATCAGCAACAAAGAGCAGATGTCGTAATTTAGCAATATTTCTGAGGTGGAAGAACACTGTTCTTCAAACATTGGAAATTTGATTTTCATAGAACAGGTGTCAAATATAACACCTAAATTCTTCATTGTATAAGATGGTGCATCCATCGAGATTCAAATTATATTTTAGCAGCTTATTTTTAGAGGTCTTTGGTCCAATAATTAACACCTCTGTTTTGTTGGAATTGGGTAGAAGGAAATTTCTAGCTATCCAGTCTTTGATTTCATTGACACACTCTAATTTGGTGAACTGTGAAATTTCATCGGGTTTCGAAGAAATATAAAGTTGGGTATCATCGGCATAACAGTGGAAACTTATTCCACGATTCCTGATAATATCTCCCAGTGGAAGCATATATAAGAAAAAAAAAAAAAAGCAGAGGCCCTAAAACTGATCCCTGTGGCACTCCATACCTTTGTTTGATTTGAAATTCCTTGTTTACACAGACAAAGTGGTAGCAGTCTGCTAAATAGGACCTAAAACAAGCTAATGCTAGTCCACAATTCCAACATAATTCTAAAGCCTATTCAAGAGAATGTTGTGATCTACAGTGTCAAAGGCAGCACTAAGATCTAAAAGCACTAGAAGAGAAATGCAGCTGCGATCAGATGATAAGCGCAAGTCATTTGTAACTCTGATAAGCGCAGTCTCTGTACTTTGATGGGGCCTTAGTCCTGTCAGAAATTGTTCATATACTGTATACTATTTCTCTGTAGAAATGAACATAGTTGGGAGGACACTACCTTTTCTAGTATTCTCGATATAAACGGGAGGTTTGAAATCGTTCTGTAAGTAGCCAATTCTCCAGTATCAAGCTGTGGCTTCTTAATAAGCGGTTTGATAAAAGTTTCAAGATATGTCCTAAGGATAGCGAGGAGTTAATAATATTAAGAAGAGGTTCTGAGATTGCAGGGAATATCTCTTTTAAGAGCTTAGTTGGTATTGGATCTAATATGTTGTGGCTTTTGATGTTTCGATAAGTTTTGTTAGCTCTTCATGACCTATGACAGCGAAGGATTGAAGTTGGATGTGAGGAAATTTATGAACACTGTTTTCTGAGGTACTGTGACAGAAGATTTCATAATTCCAATTTTATTTCAGATTATTTACATTTTATCAGTAAAGAAATTCATGAAGACATTACTAATGAGCTGCGACGGAATATCTGGTTCAGTCGAGGCTTTATTCCTAACCAATTTTGCACAATACTGAATAAACTCCTAGGATTGTTGTGGATATTTTCTATGAGTTTGCTAAAATATGCCTGTCTGTAGCTACAGACACTATCTTTCCATGCACCGCGAAATACCTCTAATTTTGCAGTGTTCCACTTGTGCTCCATATTCCGAGCTGCTCTTTGAGAGCATGAGTGTGATCACTGTACCATGCTTTTTTCTTTAATTTTCTTTAATCAAAGTGGGGCGACACTATCAAGAGTGTTAGAGAAGACTGTATTTATATTTTCTGTTATTTCATCAAGTTTCTAGACTTTTTTGCTTACTGAGTATGAGATAAATCTGGAAGATTATTACTGAAGCTATCTTTAGTGGTCAAAAGAATAGTTCTACCTGAATGATAGCGTGGTGTAGATTGAGTAACATTAGCTGATCGCAGCATGCAAAAGACAAGATAATGATCTGAGATGTCATCGCTCTGCGGCACAATTTCTATATTATCAACATCAACTCCATATGACAGAATTAAATCTAGCGTATGATTATGGCGATGAGTTGGTCCTGTCACATTTTGTCTGACTCCAAGAGAGTTGAGAATATCAATAAATGCTAATCCCCAGTGGCGCCTGCAGCTGTACGGCCAAATGCACTGTGCGTACAATGAGCGCTCCGACTGACATGAGAAATATTTACTCTAAGAATATTTCATCAGTCATGAAGTGTGTCCCGTGGCTGTTTAAAAGAACTAGCGATGACCAATTTGCGAATGAATAATTAATTTGAGTCAGTTCTTTTCAGTGAATTGGCCAAACGGGCTTACAAAACTGTCTGAATCGATTTGTGATTCTGTACAATTCGTTCAGTCCGCTCTCTCATGGAATAATTTGGAGCTGTTTCTCGCAGAGTAAAACAGGATCTGAATATTTACGAATACAGAGGACAAACAGCGCTAAATACAGTGGAAATTTACCTACAATCAAATGAGACAAAAGGCTGTCTTTTTGAGAGGTAACTTTGAGAAACTTCAGCTAGTGCTGTGTCATGTGAACAAGGTGTCTCGAGACACCTGTGTTTTGCTCTATTCGTTGTGGTGCATTTTGCATTTTTAACCCAATAACACGTCTGTTCTGAATGGTTACTGGAAGAAATGCTTTTGCCAATAGTTACATGAACACTACTCATACTCGAGAAAAAAAAAAATGTTTTCTCAAAGTCACCAGAATTGAATGCTTTGTTGTTGTTTTTGCAAAAACAATTCTCCCGGGAGACCATGACCCCGGACTCCCCCAGATATAACGTTGTACAAGGCAGATTTCTGTGCGTACCCTCAGATGAAATCCTGCGCCCATGCTAATCCCAATGCGTCATTTTCATTATCTATGTGAATGTTGAAGTCACCAACAATTAAAGCTCTATCCACAGTAACTACTAGATCTGAATTTGCAAATTTGCAAATTCACCAAGGAAATCAGAATACGGCCCAGTTGATCTACTGTATATACTGTAGCAAGGGCAAAATAATACAGAGATTATTTATTTGTATCTGATGGTGTCACATTAAGTTCAAAAGTTATTATTAGTTCAAAAGTCTAAAACGTATATCCTGTCCTCTGAGTAACACCAGAAACTTAACTGTAAATTGCAGCAACACCTCCTCCTCAACCCTTCAGACGAGATTCATGTTTATAACAATAACCTGGGGGAGTAGATTCATTTAAACTAATATATTAATCTGGTTTATGCCAGGTTTCAGTCAAACAGAGCGCATCCAAAATATGATCTGTAATATTTTCATTTACATGTAGTGCTTTGTTTGAAAGAGATCTTATGTTTAGTAGCCCCATCTTTATATGATGTTTATCTTTTTTTTTTTTTTTTTTAATTATTATTATTTTCAAGTTTAACCTTTATCAAATTTTTTCTAAATGATTTAGTGAGGGGTTTTGATTCACAATGACTTAATATAAATATTCACATTGCTGTGCTATTTTACAGTATTCAGCACCTACTAAAACTAGACGGTGGGTGGTTAGCATATAAGATAAGGTTTTTGTGCTAAAATACTACATTCTAAAGTGACACAACACAACGTGAATTCACTCCTATATATGCCATAATACATCTTTACATAGTTGCTGTTTAAGGGCTCCATTTTTCCAAGCTGTATGAATAGAATTGTTGGAAAACCGTGACATGGTATCATCTGGCAGTCCTTACACTGGCTGATATGCCAGTTTAGTAGGCATCTTGTTTCCATCTTGACAGAGTTTTGAGAGCATAGGTGAGTGTGGGACAGACATATTGAGAGGTTTTAAGAGTGAGTCAGTTCTGGAATCAGTGCAGGTGTAAGTGTTGCCCTTGAGTTCTTAATGGGAACCCACAGTGCTCTGATTCCTGCTCCACAAAGACTTTAATTAACACTGAGCTTACAGAGGGGAGGAGGGCAGGCGCCATGCCTTCCTTTGATTTATTACAGACCACCCTGGGCTTGACACAGTGTGAGGGAGGAAAAGAGGCAGGCCATACAGACTCAATGGTCACTACTTAACGGTCAGTCAATCAGGCGAGTGTTCAGTACAACATGTTCCACAGGATGGACAATAATAAAAAAACAATAAAATAATGAGAAAATTATACATAGAGAATGCGTGAGTGGGAAACTGAGTAAGAGTAAGAGAGAGAGAGAGAGAGAGAGAGAGAGAGAGAGAGAGAGAGAGAGACCTAAAGAAGTTAAGAAAGGGAAAAAAGACCAAAGAGCCACTTTTTCCTGCTAAGACAAAGCACAGTAACTACACATTTTGTAATAACTGACAAAAATGATAGAAATCAGGTATCTAAGACAATGAACCTTACTGTGACATAAAGGTTTAGCTGAACTATGCTCTGATTCAGAGCAAATAGATTGTGTGGAAATTATTAACTAGAAATTAACTAGAAAATCCACACTTCTTTTCTCTTTTTGTCCCCCTCAGTGTTTCAGTGTTGGCATAGTTACTGCATTTTGGCTTTGTAGGGCAGAAAATGTGATAGACATCTCTTTGAAGCAGTTCAGGTAACTGTAATATCTGTTGTAATCCGATATCAGATATGTCCTCCATTGTGTGGTCCAGCCGGCCCCCTAACAGACAAAGCATTGATAACTACAACACCCCTATTTATAGCCTGTCAGGATCTACAGGCAGTGATAGAGGTGCCCCCCACTGAATTCACAATTATATTCCATTCATCTAGCAACTCCCTGAAAAAGATTGGATGGCTTTTACACTTTGCCCTTGATATTTACACGCCACAATACACACAATGTATCTATTGCGCTTTCCTCCTTGCCATCATTTCTGTGATAAGCATCATCTTCAATGAAAGTAGAATGGATATTGAAAATGTAACCAAATACCAACAATTATTAGCATCTGCACTAGAGATCCTCTTATTGATTGACTGAAATATCTCATTATCTGATTCTCATTGATTTATCATTCTTACTTGAATATTTCACATCTCTGACTTTGAAGCATTTACAGAAACATGAACTTTGCCAATATTATGAAATCTGCCATGCTCTTTAAGCCAAACTGATAATACTTACAAAACCACATAATATCGTAACTGCTATACTGTATGTATCTGCAGTTGGCATCAAGCAATCAGACTAAAGGTACACTACAGAGGATTTCTCGTTGAAGTTTTCATTAGAAATGAACAAAATACAATTATTGAGCCAGTATATATAAAATTGATGTTCAAAATCAGTGTTCTTGCTTTACTCCGAGTCACTAGTTAGCCTGTAAGATCTTCTTTTTCAGTAAGTAACTTGCAAGTTTACGTTTCAACCACAGGTGTCGAGAGCTCAGAATTCAATGAGAATTTAAAGCAGTTTATTTTTTCTGAGCAACATAATAAAAAATACCCTATTTTCAGATTTTACTGATGCCTGTTTGATATTTTATTCAGCTTACCAATTACCACTTTTTGAGCCCTGTTTTTCAACCTAAGGTTATTGACTCATTTTCATCAAGACAGAACCAAATTTCTGAGATATGTTTCATTATATCTACATTTCCTTCATGGCACTCATTTGCCACAACCTTGTACTTCACATAGACAGTAATGGACAGCCACTGAAGAACAGAGAAAAATAAAATAGACAGGAAAAAGATGCAGAAAAGAGGAAAAGATGAGACCTCTGTAAATATTTAAAAGCCCCTACTACATTCTCTCTTCCATTGCACCTTGGAAAACAGTTTGCCAGCTAACATTAAAGTTTGACGCTCTATACTTGCATAACCACCATACTGTATGTGTAGAAAAACAAACAAACAAACAAACAAACAGAAGTTTAAGTACATACAGAAATGTTCATAGTCATTAAAGGAAAACATATTAAATGATATAGATAAGCAGATGTTATATTTAGATAAATAAATGTGTACAGACCTCAATTCCCAAAAAATTAAAAACATAAAATAAATTATTATTAATAATAATAATAAAAACATCAGCAAATCCATAATTCAATTGCAGCAGGACAAAGACAAGAATATGAATGTTTTGTTTTATTATTTTATATTTTTTAATAATTATCATATTTTTTATACGGAATTTAGGTTTGTGTAAAAAAAATAAAAAAATAAAAAAGGTCTAGATGTATAAAACACTTTGCATTTGTAATAGCTACTATAGTTTCCATTTGCTGTAACTTCTAGGCAATTTCCCCCAAAACATTTTTTATAAAATTATAATAATGACAATGTAGCTCAACACAATACAATAGCAGAATGGCACAATAAACGTATACAAAAAAGATGCTTTGTAGCAGTGTTGGCAGATGACACTGGGAGTTCTGGGGGCTGTTGAGAAGACAAATGTAGTAATAAGAGTTTGACTGTGTTGGGCAGGAAGGAACAAGAGAAGACAGTCCTTGAACTGGCAAATATGATATCTGATAAATAGCTATTAATGGTTTTAAAGGGAATGTACTATATAAGAGAAAAAAAATGAGATTTGATATCACCATATTGTGAAGATCGATACAACATAGCTGGATTTGAAAACTTCGGTAGCCCTGAACCACACTGTGTAAATTTTTTTTAAAAATACAATAAAAATTAACTAGGTGAATTTTTCTTTTTATTTTTTTTAGGTGCCTCTGTGCCTTCCTGAGCCTATGTCCTACAATTTCTAGATAGACATCTTTGACCATTGCGACACCTCTCTCTCTCTGTTTTCAGTGCTGTGTTTAAAGGGATGACTCGTGTTAGAGTTGCCCAAACCAATTAACTCTTTGGAGCGACACATCGACTTCAACCACAGCACAATGTCGAGTTAAAGGAAGATGCAGGGTTGCTTGAGGAAATGTTGCATGCTTCATGTTCAAACATTGTCTGGCTGTCTGGTAGTCCCTTGGTCTGTTAAATGAGGGGAAACACTGAGAACTTTGCGTCTCTTAAATATTGCAATGTAGGCAATGCCTGCATGTTATGATGTGTTTACAACTGGTAATGTTAATCTTGTTGTAAGTAATGTTATAATTTCTGGACGAATAAAATAATGCATACATTGATGGAACATTTAACAAAAGTAAAGTCGTGCAGACTTATTTACGTTGCAACTTCATCACAATGATGAACTGTCACTAGCTGGCGTGAGTGATGCAATCACACGGCTTGAAAGGTTTAGTTCACCCAAAAATGAAAATTATCTCATGATTTACTTACTTTTAGCAATCCCAGATGTGTATGACTTTACTTCTTCAGCATAACCGAAGTGACGATTTTTATAAGCACATTTTAGCTCTGTTTGTCCATGCAATGCAAGTAAACAGGTGCCATCAGGCTGCTGGCTGTTTGACAGTCCAAAAGGCATATCTAGGCAGCATAAAAGTCATCCACATGACTCCAGTCAATCAATTAATGTCTTCCTATATATATATATATATATACACACACACACAATATATTCAGATATATATGAATTGAATTGAACTGAATTGAAATATAGTGATAAACAGCAGCTATACACTAAATATGTTGCTTCAAAAAGAGGGCAAAATCCCTTTAAGGCTGCGCAGGGCTCAAGTGAATCAGTGATCTATTTCATTTACAGCCATCCAAAAGACCAGCTCACTAAAATGAATCAGAGTTCCTAAATACACTGCATGCCCAATTATTAGGCAAGCGAGTATTCTGATCTTATCATTATTTCCATGCACATTTTCCAACTCCAAACCATATAAACTTGAATGCTTATTGGATTCAATCATTTGTGTAATGAGGGAGGGTGTGGCAAAAGTGACTAACACCTTATATCTAGGTGTGCATAATTATTAGGCAGCTTCATTACCTCAGGTAAAATGGGCCAAAAAAGAGATTTAACTGACACTGAAAAGTCAAATATTGTAAAATGCCTTTCAGACGGATAAAACACTCTTGAAATAGCTAAACTATTGAGGCGTGACCACCGGACAATCAAACGTTTTGTTGCGAATAGTCAACTGGGGCGCAAAAAATGCATGGAGAAGAAAAGGCGCAAATTAACTGCAAAAGACTTGAGAAGTATTCAACGTGAAGCTACCAGGAACCCATTATCCTCCACTGCTACCATATTCCAGAACTGCAACCTATCTGGAGTGACCAGAAGTACAAGGTGTCAAGTGCTCAGAGACATGGCCAAGGTCAAGAAGGCTGAAACACGACCACCACTGAATATATTCACAAGTTGAAGCGTCAAGATTGGGCAAAGAAATACATGAAGACAGATTTTTCAACGGTTTTATGGACAGATGAAATGAGAGTGACACTTGATGGACCAGATGGATGGGCCCGTGGCTGGATCACTAATGGACACAGGGCACCACTTCGAGTCAGGTGCCAGCAAGGTGGAGGAGGGGTACTGGTATGGGCTGCTATCATTAAGGATGTGGTAGTTGGACCTTTTCGAGTTGAAGATGGACTGAAACTCAACTCCCAAACCTACTGACAGTTTCTGGAAAGTACTTTCTTCAAGCAGTGGTACAGGAAGAAGTCCTCAGCATTCAAGAAGTTCATAATCTTTATGCAAGACAATGCTCCATCACATGCATTCAAGTACTCCACTTCTTGGCTAGCCAGCAAGGGCCTCAAAGATGCCCAAATAATGACTTGGCCCCCTTCCTCACCTGACTTAAATCCTACTGAGAACTTGTGGGCCCTTCTCAAACGTGAGATTTACAGTGAGGGAAGACAATACACCTCTTTGAACAGCATTTGGGAGGCTGTGGTTGCTGCTTCAGCGAAAGTTGATCGTGAACAGATCAAGAAACTGACAGACTCCATGGATGGAAGGCTCATGGTGGTTATTGAAAAGAAGGGTGGCTATATTGGTCACTGAATATTTTTGGCCAAAAATTTTATTTAACTGTCATTTTGTGTTACTTATTTGTTGCACTTACTCTAAAAATTGAGAATAAACAACTGAGTTGGGAGAAATTATTTTTGTAATTTAGTTGCCTAAAAATTGTGCACACTTATATATTCCCATGAGAAAGACAAAACTCACTTTTTCTTTGTTAAACATTCAGGTTTGAGGTTCAATAACATTTTGGATTGACTGAGAGCATTGTGTTTGTTCAACAAAAAAATTAATCCTAAGGAATACAGTTTGCCTAATAATTGGGCACGCATTGTATAAGGAATTCATTTATTTTAACCAGTTATTTTACATGAACTCTTCGAAATAACCAATTCACGTGATTTTGTTTTCCCAGCGGTATATGAAAGAGAGGAATATTTAGGTGTGCACATCTGAATACTCTCTTGGCCACATTGCTACAATGTGCTACTTTTTATTAACTTCTCTCCAACACTGGTGTACACTCAAATGCCACACCGATATGTGCTTGAGAGCACAGTTAATTTCAAAGCCATTAATATGGAGTTAGAGTCTCTCTTTACTGCGATAACAGCTTTCACTCTGCTGGGAAGGTTTGTCACTCGATGTTGTAACATAGTTGTGGGAATTTGCTAAAGACAGACACAGTAAACAATTTTACTGATGGCGTTCTATGACAGTGCCACATTGATAGTCACTGAGCTCTTAGGCTCTCACCATTCTACTGGAAATGTTTGTCATAGGACATTGTATAGCTGTTTGCTTAATTTTATGTACCTTTTAAATAGCCAAAGCCATTAGTAGGGGGTGTCCACATATGTTTGGCCAGGTTGTGTATATTACTGTATTATACAGTTCAAATGTAAAATGAGGATGTGAATAGTTAATTAAAAGAGGCAGATGAGTGAGCATTCCTTTAAATCTGATATGCTGCTGACTCATAAACCCTGAAGCAGTTGTGTCAAGAATTTGCACTCTATAATGATTCCTCTCCTTTCTGAGGTCACTGTATTTATAGACGTCATTGCAGAACTGCTGGAAGTGAGCAACAGTTTTTCAATGAGCCTGAATCTGCTCTCCAATTAAGCAGTTCCAAGTGAAAACTTGGTGTTCATTGTGTTCATTATACATCTATATAATGTTACTCTCTCTGTGTGTATATAATGTGGATATAGATGTGTGAGCAGCGGAAATTAGATCTATGGCTCAGACGTGGCAGTCATATTTATTTAGACATGACCTAATATGATCCCTGTGGCTCTCATTATGCTCAAAGGTTTCTTCGTTGATTCTGCTTCTGTTTCCACTGTTCTCTTATTCCTCTGTCAAACACAGGCTCAGCAGTGAACAGCAGAGATGCCGAACCTATCTAAAGCTTTTGATCTATTCTCAGTGTGTCCATGCCCTCTCTCAATCTCTCTTACCATCTTAGTGCCCATCTTCTGCTTTCCTCTGCTCCCTGTCGAACTGACAGGAGATCATCTTCTCAGCTTACTTGCAGTTAACTATTTCAAGACCTTCATCATCTATCCTTCCTTCCTTCTTTGAAAATTGTATACCTGTCATAATTAATATATATATATATATATATATATATATATATATATATATATATATATATATATATATATATATATATTTAGGAACATAATGTTACAGAAACATAATGTCCAGATAATCATGTTCTGACAAATATTTGATGTTCTGGTATCACTCTGCACTAATACTTTATAATTTTACAGTATATGTTAACATTTGTTAAAGGGATAGTTCATCCAAAAATGAAAATCTCTCATCATTTACTCACCCTCATCCCATCCCAGATGGTAATTTATGTACCGATGTTAATTTTTAGTTCATAATACATGACCTAATGTTAATGTATACATCTTTTAATGTTAAATATGTATTAGTATATGCACAAATTAACATTAACTAAGATTAATAAAGGTTATAAAAGTATTATTTCTTGTTTGTTCATGTTAACTATTGCATTAACTAATGTGGTATCGTATAGAACCTTATTGTAAAGTGTTACTGATGTTCTAATTAATTCGTTAATTTATTAATTGTGTGTGTGTGTGTGTGCGTGCGTGCATGTGTATCTCAGGGTGCCGTACAGAGTGGGATGAATTTTGGTGCTGGTACAGGGCTGAGATCGGACAGGTGGTCAACGTCTCCTGTTCTGACATCTCGCAGCTATTCTCTACTAATCATGGTAAAATACTGTTATTATTTTTTATTGATTTATTTCTTTTTAAATACGGCTACATCAATTATGAGAAATTATGTCATACTGTATTTTTAGAAGAGCACACCCATTTTTGAAGAAGTATTTTATTGACTGAAAGTGTTAGCATCTTCTCAGAATGCTGACTGTCTATTTTTTTGTCAAGCACCACAGTTATTTTTAAACCACTACCAAAAATCGCATGCATTCATCTTTTACGATACACTCCATCCTGTAGTGTACTCAGGGATGGGCAGTATTTCAGATACATGTATTTTAAATACAAAATACAATTTTGTACTTTGTATTTTAAAGTCTTTGAAAAAAATAAAATTTAATTTACAATTTAAATACATTTAAGTTTGGTATTTGTGTATTTTCAGAATAAATAAAATACTTTGTACCAGTCAACCTCTTTATTAGTCTGCTGTTTTCCTATATCAACTAGTATGCCCCCCAACCCCAACTTTCATGCACACAAGCTGCAGATGTCAGAGAGAACAGCTCCATCTAGCATAGGGTGAGCTAATTTTCTGCGTTCCTGCAAGGAAATATGCAGTCATGCTGCGTTCCATTCAACTCGGATGTGGGATATTCCTACTTGATATCTCCGAACTCCGGCCATAAAGGCATTCCATTGCCAGATGCTCGGAAGATGATGTGTAAGGTAACAAAACTGCAATGCTCCTGTTATTAGCTGTTTGAATGTCACCAGAGACATTTCCTAGCAAACCCAATTGATAAATAATGCTGCAACGCTAGCATTTGTGCTGCAGGTGTACGGTTATCAAAAGAGAGTATAATATACCATGTTTTATACACCTGTTTCTGCAGGTGTTTGTTAAACAAACTTTAATATCATGGAATGTAGGATATTTGACTAATTTATCAATTTTACTTAAAATAAAAAAATTTATCACTTACTTTGTGTATCTCCCCTTGTGCCGACATGTTTGTGTGACATCACGCACCTGCATCTCGGCGAAATCGGATTCTACCTTCAAGTGCTCCTAGGAAGCTCGTACCTTCAAGTCGGGCATTCGTTACAATGACATGTCACACATTCATGTGGGAAACAAAATACGGAAGAAGCCAAACTTAAATGCAATGAATGATGGCAAAAGCCCATGAATAAACATTAGTGAATAAACCTACATCACTTATAAATGACATATATGATTTATTAATGCATGGTATCTAACATATTATTAATTAATTTGCTTAAAACTGTTATCATGTACGTGTTTACATATAATTGTCTTTGACTGATTGAAGAGGTAGGTGAAATAAAAACAAAAGTTTCTAAGCAGTTGTACACCAAAATGGTTTTTGCATTCACAATAGGTCCAGACAGATTTCAGTCTAATAGTGATATCAAGATGACATGAAACAAACACTCATTGAATGGTACATTTTACATTTTACAAAATACTGTTTTATTTTGATAAAAAAAAAAAAAAAAAAAAAATTCACACAGTAATTGGCATTTTATTTTGATACATTTAAACTCAGGTATTTTGTATTTTTATTTCAAATACATTTTCATGTATTTGTGCCCATCACTGACTGTACTCCTTGGTTGGTCTCTTGATGAATTTGGGCACAGCGATTGGCGACGTAACGGAAAAAAAACAAAACAAACTGTTTTACAGTCTCTCCTGACACACCAACCCAGGACGATAAAACTGACAATGCAAACACACACAGAAACATCAGGAGTGCTCTGTAAACTCTTAGATAGAGCTCTAAATATTCGGATATCATAAACACTGCTAATAGTTGCTAAGGGACACTGACTGTACAGTATTTGTTTTTGTGGGTTTACAAGATATTACAGTTGTTCTTCAATATGTCCTCATAACATGTGAGCAAACAGATTTTAATCATGATGTGGTATCCACAGTAAATTGTGGCAAATATCTCAAAGTCTCAAATGGCAATTTTTTTATTTCTTTTATTTTGTTTCTATAGTTTACCTAAAAATAAAAGTAAAAAAATATATAATCATAATTTATGCACCCTTGTGGTTTTTGAAACCCACATGACTCTCTTTCTTCTGTGAAACACAGGAGTTATTTATAGAAGGACGTCCAAGCTGCTCTTTTCCAAACAGTGAGTGAATAACGATGAAAAATCTGTTTATCACACAGACTGATATCATATTGTGTTCTCAAATGGAATCAGAAGACTTGGAATATAGTGTACTTGATGTATGGACTTGTTTTATGATACTTTTATGTTTAGTTTTTTATTCATTATTTTGGAGATTGACAGATTGAAACATTTTTCTATACATCTCCCTTGGTGTTCCACAGAGGAAAAAAAGTCATACTGGTTTCGAACAACAAAAGGTGTGTGTAAATGATGACAGAATTTTCATTATTAGTAGTTTATTTCATTAACTATTCCTTTCTATGACAGACATCATTGTGCTTATGGTACGTTCAAGTTCTCCTGGGAGGTTCGTATTTACGAGGTCAGAGATAAGAGAAATAGAAGATACACACATTACACACATTGGCATTGGAAAATGGTAAAATCATAAACACAGCATAACTACTAGGGGGCTTTGGAGAAACCAAAAGAGAGAGGAGTGGAAAGGTTGTGGAGGCTAAGAAAAATCAGTACCCTCGTGACACTGACAATGCCTCATGCTATCCTTCCACCCCCCCACACACCTCTATGAATACATATTAAACAAGGGACTTGCAAATATCTACACTGACGTGTTCAAAATCTCACTGAACATGTGCCAAGGAAATAATAAAAAAATATAAAAATAAAAAATCAAAGAGGGCCAAAGTAGGATTTATAGCGGTGACTGTTGGCACTGGTTACTCAGCGCTTGTAAATCTCTCTATTCCCCCTAGGCCAATGCCTGACACCTCCACCAAAGAGAGCAGCAGCATTCAGGTCCTTACTGGTCTTTCTTCCCCCACTGTGGCTTCAGGAAGCGAGACTTGCATGATGAACTCGCTTTATGCTAATGCTAGAACAGCGGGTGGAAATAACTCCCACTGGCAAGCTAAAACTGAACCACCCACTTAGCAGGCCTTAAGAATGGTCGAGAGAAGTGTAGGTGAAGAGACAGGAGGTTATAGGTTAGCTATAATCCAATTGATGTGTACGATGCAAATACATACAAAAGTATGAGCCTAGTTTTAGCTTATTTTTTTCTCTCTCTCTTCTATATTTTCTTCTTTTCCTAACATATTTCCCACTAAACAGCTCGTGTTTTGATCAGATTTATTACAGGAATAGTTCTTCCAAAAATGAAAATTCTTCCATAATTGACTCCCCTTCATGTCGTTCCAAAGCTGTGTGAGTTTCTTTCTTATATGGAACACAAAAGGGAATACAATTTTGAGTATTCTGGTCTGTCTTCTCAATACAATGACAGTTGATAGTGACTCATTTTAGAGCTTAAAAAAAGCACTGAAAAACATGGGGCTCTCATGTGTCTTATTGCAAATCATTTGAAGGAATATGATTTTTTGGTTTTGGTGAGAAAC
This sequence comes from Myxocyprinus asiaticus, assembly GCF_019703515.2. Classification (NCBI taxonomy): domain Eukaryota; kingdom Metazoa; phylum Chordata; class Actinopteri; order Cypriniformes; family Catostomidae; genus Myxocyprinus; species Myxocyprinus asiaticus. The sequence goes on from NC_059355.1 coordinate 29,812,266, forward strand.
AGCCCAAAAATATAGTTATTATTTCAGTGGAAATCTTGACATCCTTTGTGCATTCATGAGCACTTTGAGAGTAGCTTGTGTTCACACGAGAACTTGCATTGTTTGGTGCTAAAAACACTTGCATAAGGGTGACTACATTAAGACGAATTAAAACTATATTTTCTTTTTTTTTTTTTTTTTTTTTTTTTGGTTGAACAATTTCTTTATTTGTTATCTGGTTACTCATTACATTATTTATTTATTTATTTATTGCAATACAAATGACTAATGTATGCCAATAATCTGTAATGCATTTCCTTCATCTCAATCCAAACACTGATGTTTTCTTTCTTTGGTGGTACACAAGTAATTTGACTTTTAAAATTATTGTTATGTTTAAATTTAGGTTCAGATTTTGGGTAAGGGGTTTAACTTAGGGGAAATCATAAGTTTGTTTAAAACCCTGATGTTTCTGTACCTGCCAACTTGTATGATCACTCCTGGGTTGAGTTTATTTAATTGAAATTAGAGAAAATGTCTTGCAATATAGTTGTTATATATCATATTGTAGTCATATATTTTTTTGTATCTTTAGAAGTCTAGTGTGCTTCAGGCCTTTTCCTGGAAGCCTCCCATTCAGTTTCCCCAATTTTTTATCAGAATCAAATGCAAATAATATTTTAAACTAAATACCAACAAACACAATGTTTCTGACATATAAACATATTTGAATTTGAAATTAAAGACCTATTGACACATGCCATCAAATAATTTTAAAGCTTTGACAATGAATACAATGAAAGTACCTGCAAACCACCTGCAATGGCAAAGACACAACTTGGCTTTTCTGCAATGTGATTCTGATGAGAACCATAAACACCACCAGAAAATTGTAACTAGAAAGACATTAAAGGAATAGTTAACCCAAAAATAAAAATTCTGTTTACTTACCCTCATGTTGTTCCAAACCTGTGTGACTTTTCTTATGCAGAACACACAAAAAAAAAAAAAAAATAATAAAATAAAAATAATAATAATAATAAAAAAATATATATCTTGGTTCGTCTTCTCAATACAGTGGCAGTTAATAGCCACTCACTGTACTTAAAAGTTTAACCCTTGTGCTGTGTTCCTCATTGGCTAACACTCCTTGTGTTCCTGGGTCAAAATGACCGACACACTAAGATATAAATCTCTCATATTGCATATATTATCACAAGATATTGCATTAAATATTTTTTATCAACTTCTCTTTTAGTAATTATGACAGGGTTTGTACTCCTTTTTTAAACATATACAGTATATATTTGTGTACAGTACCACCATTTGTGTGTGTGTGTGTGTGTGTGTGTGTGTGCGTGTGCATGTCCGAGGATTTTGTGTGTGCAAACACACATCCACATATGTGCTCATCTATAGGAATTGGGATGCTTCTGAACACTTTATATTTCTGTATTTTGTAGTATAATCCATTCATTTCCAATGGCTGGTCACATTTGACCGGGAACACAAGTAAGTAAATATTATTTACATAGCACCCTTCAAGAACAGATGTCACAAAGTGCTTCACAATAATATACTAAAAAACAAATAAGAATAAGAAACAGATTAACAGACATTTGTAACAAGTGTAACAAAGTGAAAATAAAACCAATAAAATTTTAATAAAATAGGCACATTTTTGTGTGTTTTCAGATACAATATGTGAACAAAGTCAAGGAATTTTATTCCAACCATTAAGTAAAAAAAAAAAAAAAAAATGTGTAAAACAAATAAATAAATAAAGAAATAGTTGTCTGGGTCAAAGTGACCGGAACACAACATAACGGTTAAAAAAGGACCCAAAAGTATCATAAAAGTAGTCCATGCAGCTTGTGCATAAATTTTCAAGTCTTCTCAAGATTTTGGTTAAAAACAACCCGAGACGCACATCGTTTTTCAGTGAAAATCTTGACATCATTTGCGCGTTCTTGAGTGCTACGAAAGTAGCTTGTTCACAGCTGCTTGTGTATTCACATGAGAACCTGCATGGTTAGTTGCAAAAAAAACATTGCGAGTTCTTGCAAGGATGTTTCATTTAAAGTCAGTGCGCCTAAAAGCTGAAACCCTGACATTTGTATAGTATTGCATACCTCGTGAAATCGGGAATGTCCTGGCTAAACAGGCATGTCTGGTCATCCTAATTTTGTTTCATAGTAGGCAAACTTGACCTAACTGACATAACACTCACATAAACAAAGACTCGATGGAACCAGACATATCCGGTTCATCAAGTTTTTATGTGTCTATGAGTTGCAGTTGGCCTCACCACTTTAATACTGCTAGATAATCCAGTCAAAAGTCCAAAAGTTCCAACAAACTCCACATGCTAGCTGGACAGTTTATTTTGTAATCAGACAGAGAACAGCTGGTTCTCAGTTCACTGCTCAGATTAACCATATTTCCATCTCCTGCTGAGAAGGATAGAACAGAAAAGAGCATTCTTTGAAGAATGCTTTGGAGCGCATGATCCATTCCCTCAGCACACATGTGTAACTCTGCACAGTGTTTCAGAATTTGAGTGGCCTTTAGAACCCAGAGGAGGTAGTATGTGCAGTCACAAGGGTTTCAGAGAAAGAGGTCTTTAATTTTCTGTTTACATTTGAATCATTGAAACCTATTTGTTGTTTTGTGCACCACCAATTCATGGTTAAGTGCTTTGGTCAAAGAGAAACTCAGAAATACAGCTTGGTGGGTAGCTGATCTGACGCAATATCGTAGGTCATCACGGGTCAACAAAAAAACACTATTATTGCATCTATGGTTACCATAATAGGATGTAATATGTCTACCTGTTAATACAAAGAGCGCAAAACATATTCTTATTTATTCAACCATAATTAATGGGATAGCTCTAGAAAGAAGTAATGGGATGGCTTTAGAAATAAGTAATGGGATTGTTCAAGAATATAACTTTGGTTTTAATCTCAAAGAGAGTCAGGATTACCCATACATTTCCAGTACAAGGACAACTGAAGTGAAGTGAATTTACAAACACTGGTGCAGATCAACATTATGATGAGCCATATATATTAACTGCAATAACAATGATAATGAAAAAGCTGGGTTTGAAATTTGTGAATTTAAAATATCTAAAGATTCCCTCAAGTGTAGGACAGTGAGCCATCTCATTTTCTCTTGTTTCTCACCTGTTTATTTACTCACCTGCTTCCCTCTGTATACGTTTCATAGAGAACATCTACAGTACATTAGCTATGTTAGTAGAAAATAACAAAGAGAACGGTGTTCTCACCACTCTGTTTTTTCTCTTTGCACGTTCCATTTCAATTTCCGAGGCAAAAATATTACAGCAGTATGGCTGATTTCCATTGCAATTTCACACACTATTTCTGTAGCTGTCTATTGCTTTCTGTCCATATAGATGGCGGGGGACAATCTCTTCATTATACTATACGCTTGTGATATAAGCCACAAACTGATAAAACCACAGCATATGACCCTGAGTGATCTCAACTTCCATTTGAGCTCTCCATCTTTGTATCTGCGTAACATGAACAACAACAAAGCTATGCCTATAAGCAGACTAATAAATAACATAATCCCTTTACTGTGCAATTCTATTGAGAGGAAAGACCTTAGTGGATTATTGTAGCAGAGACAGTGTCATTCTGGTCTGCTCTGTTTTATTTAATGTTATGAGACACAAGGATTTTGAGCTTATTGCTGCATTTATTTCACAGAACATTTCATATTTTGGCATAAAATCTGCGACTAGCGAAATATGTATTTTATGACTAATTTCATAGTGGACTAGGTGTATCTGTTAAAAGCATTTCAATGTAATTATCAGTTTTGTCATTTTATGAGATAGGTGCCTTTTTCAATTCAATAAGGTGATTTGTAAAGAAAATTTCTGCAATATTTTAAGTGTCTAAGTGTTTATAAATTGCATTGTGCCATCTCCTCTAAATTTTATTTTGTTATTTTATGGGTCATAATTATGCTTTTAGAAATGTAACAGGATTGACATTATTACACTTTAGTTAATAAACTAAAGAACTATCCCTTTAATATGTCATTATTACTTTGTGCTCACAGACATGAAACTACAAAGTGCTTAGAGAGATAACTTAATGCTGGTATTTTTACAAATATCTACTTACAAATAGCTATTTTACTGTACAACAGTATTGTAACATCACAGTTGACCTTTCCACATCATCCATACAAGACAGACATTATTTTTCCATATATTTTGTTATTTTTAAAATGTGCATAGTTGCACATTGTGAAAAACAAAACAGGCTATATACAATAAGGTTACTTGATTTTTGCTGATGTGTTTAAAAGTATGTATGTTAACAGAGTATAAGTTGGCATCAGCTATTTACATAGGTGGAAAGTAATGAATTACAGTTACTCTCCTTACAGTACTTGAGTACCTTTTTCACCTTTTTCTACTTCAAGTATAAATAAATAATAGTACTTTTACTTGAGTTGGTTTAAAGTAAAGTATTCAACTTCACGACAGTTTTTTTTCACCACAATTACAAAGTACAAAAAAAAAAAAAAAAACATAATATTTCTGAATTTTTGGGAAGAAGACAGAAGATGCAAGTTATAAGTACTAAATCTGTTTATAAACTAAAACGTACTGTGCGCGGCACGATGGAAGACCACAGGGCACAGCGTCATGAGCACAGCAGCTTGCATAAACTGCCGCCGGTGTCCTCTCTTCTCTAGCTTCTCCAAGACTTTCTGCCCTGTAACTATACAAGAACTATAATACTGTGATTTTCTGCATATTTCATTTTATTCTGGAAAGGAGCCATTCATTCAGGTATGAGGGAACCATCTGAACACATTAAACCACTGATCAAACTTCACTTGTTTTTAAGGTAGGCAATGTTTTACCTGTGTCAAACATTAACACAATGTAGTTTGAAATATAAGTGGGGATATCTTGTTTACTTGATACTATATGTCAAAAACAAACTTTTTAAATACCTTAAAAGATACAATGCCAATAGTGTCAGAAAATAACAGGGACTCGGGGCATAAATGGAGCTTGGACTCAACATGGCGCCGAGTATGGCTGCTGCGTTGCGAGCTCCGACACAACATAATAGTGTTTTGTTTGTTTTGTCCACAGTTCTTATGTTTTTTGTCTTGGATGTTGTCTGCCTTATTGTCTACGACAGACAAACACTTTTGTACATTGGTTCAGCAATTTCACACCGTAAACCGGACTTCATATTCCTCAATGTGACCCGCTGTTTACAAACACGCAAGTGGAGCCCTTTGTCTGGGCTGCCCGGCCGCGGAAACGCAAAAGGAAAAGGGGAAACAGAGCCGGCGTTCTCATCAGAGTAAGATGCCGCGCAAATCGACCCCTGCTACCCACTATTCTACTGGCAAATGTTCAGTCTCTGGATAACAAGCTCTGCGAGCTGAAAGCGCGGATCTCTTTCCAACGAGAGACGAGGGACTGCTGCATTATCTGCCTTACGGAAACTTGGATGTCTGCGGAGATTCCAGACTCAGCCATTGAACCCGCGGGGTTCTCCGTGCACCTAGCGGACAGAGCGAAAGACCTCTCAGGTAAAAGCAGAGGTGGTGGTGTATATTTTATGATCAACAAATCCTGGTGTGATCAGAGGAACGTACATTCTATCAAGTCTTTCTGCTCTCCTGATCTGGAATTTCTCATGCTTCTGTGTCGACCATTCTGGCTACCGAGGGAATTCACAGCGGTCATTATGACTGCAGTGTACATCCCGCCACAAGCCGACACAGACCGGGCACTCAAGGAACTGTATGGGATTATAAGTGAGCAGGAAACCGTGCACCCTGAGGCCGCGTTCATTGTGACCGGGAACTTTAATAAAGCCAGTTTCAAATCAGTCGCACCAAAATACCACTAACACATCAGTTTCAACACACGAGGGGACTGGGTTTTGGACCATTGCTACTCTCCCTTCCGGGATGGCTACAAATCCCTCCCCCGCCCACCATTTGGCAAATCGGACCACTCTTCCATTCTGCTTCTGCCCACTTACAGGCAGAAACTGAAATAGGAAGCACCCACCCTCAGAACGATCCAGTGCTGGTCGGACCAATCAGACTCTACACTACAGGACTGTTTTGATCACAAGGACTGGGAGATGTTCCGGTCCGCCTCTGATGACGACATCGAGCTTCACGCTGATAGCGTAATGTGTTTCATCAAAAAATGCGTGGAGGACATGGTTCTGACCAGAACAACACGGATCTATCCGAACCAGAAACCATGGATAAATAGCGATGTTCGCACGGCACTTAATGTGCGGACCTCCGCTTTTAATTCCGGGAACGTGGAAGAGCATAAACAAGCCAGTTATGCCCTCTGAAAAACAGAAAAGCAAAACGCCAGTACAGGAGCAGGATTGAAGGACAGTTTAACACCACCAACTCTAGAAGCATGTGGCAGGGAATTAACATCATCACGGACTTTAAAGGGAATAAAAACTCCGCCATGAACACTGCTGCCTCTCTCCCGGATGAGCCAAATACTTTTTATGCTCGTTTTGAGGGAAATAACACCGTCTTCACGGAGAGAGCTCTCGCGGCCAAAGCTACAGAGGTTAGTTCACTCTCCGTCTCTGTAGCGGATGTAACCCGATCCTTCCGACGGGTGAATATCCGCAAAGCCGCGGGCCCAGACAGCATTCCGGGCCACGTCATCAGAGCGTGCGCGAACCAGCTGGCTGGTGTTTTTACAGACATTTCCAACCTTTCCCTCTCTTTGTCTGTAGTCCCCACATGCTTTAAAACATCCACCATTGTGCCTGTTCCAAAGCAATAAAAAATAACTTGCTTAAATGACTGGCGTCCTGTTGCTCTGACCCACATCATCAGCAAATGCTTTGAGAGACTAATCAGAGATTACATCTGCTCTGTGCTGCCTCACTCTCTTGACCCACTGCAGTTTGCTTACCGCAACAACCACTCCACTGATGATGCCATTGCATCTACAATACACACTGCTCTCTCCCACCTGGAAAAAAAGAACACTTATGTGAGAATGCTGTTTGTAGACTACAGCTCAGCATTCAACACCATAGTGCCCTCCGAGCTAGATGAGAAACTCCGGGCTCTGGGCTTAAACAGCTCGCTGTGCAGCTGGATCCTGGACTTCCTGTCAAGCAGACGCCAGGTGGTTAGAATAGGCAGCAACATCTCCTCATCACTGACCCTCAACACTAGAGCCCCACAGGGCTGTGTTCTCAGCCCACTCTTGTATTCCTTGTACACACATGACTGTGTGGCAACACATAGCTCCAATGCCATCATTAAGTTTGCTGATGACACGACGGTGGTAGGTCTGATCACTGACAATGATGAAACAACCTACAGAGAGGAGGTGCACACTCTGACACACTGGTGTCAGGAGCACAACCTCTCCCTCAACGTCAGTAAGACAAAGGAGCTTGTGGTGGACTTCAGAAGAAAAGACAGAGAACACAGTCCCATCACTATCAATGGAGCACCAGTGGAGGGAGTCAGCAGCTTCAAGTTCCTGGGTGTCCACATCACTGAGGAACTCACATGGTCCATCCACACTGAAGTCGTTGTGAAGAAGGCTCATCAGCGCCTCTTCTTCCTGAGACGGCTGAGGAAGTTTGGAATGAACCGCCACATCCTCACACGGTTCTACACCTGCACTGTAGTGAGCAACCTGACTGGCTGCATCTCCACCTGGTACGGCAATAGCACCGCCCACAACCGCAAAGCACTGCAAAAGGTGGTGCGAACTGCCAGACACATCATCGGAGGTGAGCTTCCCTCCCTTCAGGAAATATATACCAGGCGGTGTGTGAAAAAAGCTCAGAGGATCATCAGAGACTCCAGCCACCCGAGCCATGGGCTGTTCTCACTGCTACCATCAGGCAGGCGGTATCGCAGCATCAGGACCCGCACCAGCTGACTCCATGACAGCTTCTTCCCCCAAGCAATCAGACTTTTGAACTCTTGATCTCCCACAATCAAAATACATCAGCACTGCACTTTATTACTCTTACTCTTATATCTCACACCGGACTGTCATAAATTATATTATATATTATATTCTCTCTTAACAACACATTGTCAACCGACAGCCTGAATGTCAATACAGTACAATACAACCTACTGTACATTTATTTATTTATACTACTTTATATACTTTATATATATATATATATATATATATATATATATATATTTTTTTTTTTTTATTTTTTATTTTATTGAATAATGTGTATCTATATTGTGCGTATTGTATACTGTACAGTGTATGTTATTATTTGTATATTGTTGTGTGTAATTATGTGGATATCAGACGTTTACATTGTGTTGTGTTAATTTGATGTTATTGTAAATTGGTATATGTCTCATCACTGTCACGACTGCTATGTTGATCGGAACTGCACCCAAGAATTTCACACACCATTGCACTTGTGTATATGGCTGTGTGACAATAAAGTGATTTGATTTGATTTGATTTTGATTTTTGATAAATGCCACCAAAATTGACAAAAATATCCCAGAAATTCAAAATATGGGGGCAAAAAATTTCCACACAATGAGTTCCCGTGTTTTATTAATAATATCTGTTATAGTTACAATTACATACATTGTGAACTTCTTTTGAATTTTCACTGAACATTAATTTTTTTCTCGCCGTCCGGTTCCTCGCACCATCACACACACAGACGGGTCTGCTTCTATCAATCTGCATCAGTTCGGTATTGTACTCCTGTGTTAAATTTAACCATTCATCCCTCTTGTTCAAAATAAACTGTCCTAGTGGGTAACACTCTCACTTACGGTGCTGTACTGTACTGTACTTCCCTGCCCTGTGATGCTGTTTATCTGTCTGAAAAGCCTCACCCGCTAGAGGCCAAAAGTTTGCAAGGGATGGATGTTATATAAAGAAGGTATGAGAAATCATAAAAACATAATGTAACCAAATGCTACAAATGACTTAATAATAATATCTCAATATGTTAAATAACCAGAATATTAATTAAGACTTTATTATTACACTTGTAATACAATAATACATATACAGAACAACCACTTTTAGTATTTGAATCAATCATATGTCTCACTAAACACTGTGTGAAATGTTTATTTATGCCTTATTTTATTCAGTTGGCATGTTAAGAGTTGATAACAGTTTGCTTAATAATCTCATTCCATATCTGGATAATTGCTGCAATATCATAGAGGATACATTTCCTCCTCTGTGATATTGCATTATATTAGTTTTGTACAGTATGTTAACTTGATTGCCAAAATACTTGGACATTTGTGAATGAGAATAAACCTGAAATAGGAATGTGTTTCAGTCAATGCACATTATGTAGTTTAGAGACAATTTAGAGACATTTAGAATGTACAAATGGCTATTTCTATTTCAATAAATGTTGTATTCTTAAAATTTTCTTTTTGTCCAAGAATCCTCTTGCAGCAATACAGGTCTTTGGCATTTAGAAGCTGCTTGTTTAGGACCTGTGAGGAGTCTGTTTCTCAAACTAGAGACTGTGAATTACTTGTCTTTTTGTTGTGCATCTGGGACGTCCACTTCCCTCTCTATCCTGGTTAGAGATTCTTTTATCAATACAGTAATGCATGGAATAGATTTCATCTCTCTAAAACAGTAGACTTTATGAGAAAATAGAATTTCAGGAGAAATGTGTTTCTTTTTGCCTATTTTTAAAACCAAAATTTGACTTGCAAGTGTAAAGCAACTTGTAAGAACTCAATACCTCAGCAAATGTGGAAAAATCCACTGTATTGTGATTTCTGCATGGTAGCGCAACCATTTTCAATTGTTCTAATAAGAAGAACATTTTCTTGTGTACCAAATTAGCAATTTAGAATGCTTTTGTAAGGAATAGGTGACACAGTATATGTTTGCCATCACAGGTAAAGAAAAAATGGAATAAATACCACTTAAAATAATTACAGTATTTCAAACTGTAATAATTTGCAATGAATGATTTTGGCAGTTTTTTATCAATTTAATGCATCCTTGGTGAAAGGAAGCATCAATTTCTTTCAAGAACAAAAATGTCTTTGTGTTCTAAAAATGGAAGCGTATATTTTATATATAATATAATTTTCATAAAGTAACGTGTAACGTAATTACTTGAGTAGTTTTTCAGAAAACTACTTATTTACTCTAACTTGAGTCATAATATTTCTCAGTACTTCTACATGTACTCAAGTAAATTATTTTTACAGTAGCAGTACTTTTACTTAAGTAAAAAACAGTACTCTTTCTACCACTGGCTATTTATGGTAAATGTCATTTTTAATCATGTAAATGAGGTACATAAATGGCACCCATTTTGTAGAATGACTATTACTATTGTTAATTTGTATTTTATAAGTTCCTTTTTGCCAATTTTGTATTAGGATGTGAATTTTAAGTTACAGTTGTTTTACTATTTTAATCCAGGTTACATACTCAGAAATTGCACCAAGGATGGTTGGACAGAAACCTACCCATCCTATGAGAATGCTTGTGAGATTGTGGAGGATGTGGAATCAGAGACCGAGGTGAAAACTTAAATCAGTTTATTTCATTCTGTTTATCACCAACACATCTCAGAGAAACATATCCACGAGCTGTTTCACCTGTACATTGTGTTTATTTTGTGCTTCTGCAACTGCTCTTTTGAGTTTAAAGAAAAACAACAAAAAACAACAAAACACAAAACAAATGCTGTTTATGATCAGTGTTTTAAAATGTTCAAAACTAAATGTAACTACTTTCAGGTTTTGGTTGGCCACAGCCTTTCTATAAAATCTAGATTTACTAATTCACCCCAAAATTCTGTCATCATTTACTCACCCTCATGTTGTTCCGATCCATTATGACTTTTTCTCTTTTGTGGGACACAAATGGTGAATTTAAAAAAATGATATCTTGGTCGTTCTTTTCCATATATTGAAAGTGAAAAGGGACTAGGGCTTTTGAGATCCAAAATGATCGAAAAGCACCATATAAGTATCATGAAATTAATCTATACAACGTGTTCTATATTCAAAGTATTCAAAAGCCTTATGATAAGAACAGACAGAAATATTAGTTGTTATTCACTGAGAATATTCCCCTCCACTTTCACTCAAATAATGTATGACGCCATTAATGTCAATGATATTTGGTCACAAAACACATGAGAACCAATACTGTTTGTCATCAATGGTAACAAAGAAAATATTTTAGTCCATACATATTTTGTGATCCATTTTAGAGTTTTGGTGGAGGGTAAAATTAATGAATAACTTAAATTTTGGTTTCTTTCTCCAAAAATATTCCATGGCTTTAGAAGTCTTAGAAAACTACTTTTATAATACTTATATGGTGCTTTTTTTCAGTCATTTTGCAGCTTGACAGTCTCAGTTCCTTTTAACTTTCATTATATGGAAGCAGCCAGAGTATTTATTTATTTTTTAATCACCTTTTATGTTTCATGGAAGTGTTAAAGTCATATTGGATAGGAACAACATGAAGGAATGTAAATGGCTGCACAATATTTTGAAAACATCTCTCACTCTCTCTTAGTGTTTTTAAAACCTTGAAAGACCACTTTTATTAAGAGTGGACAGGAGCAATTTATATTCATATTACTCACAAAAAAATGTTTACTCCCTTCAAACCGGGAATTTCGCCACCTCTCCTCTCCTGTCCTCGTTCTGCCATTTATATTATCTTTGGTTTTTGTAGCAGTGGACCACTGTCAAATGGTAATGAGAATGGATACAATGCTTTGAATAAAAAGAGCGAGATGATATGATAATGTTCAGCACACATATATAATGTATAATGAAGTATAATGAAGGAGCATGTTCCTTATGTGAACAAACTAATTAACAGTGGTTGAATTAGTCAGAAAAGAACATTATAATCTCTCCTGTGTGCTAAATTTAATCTCCGCCACTTAAACTCTATTTTGACAATGAGTTTCACCTGTGCCTGCATCAGGGGAAGAGGCAGTTGGGTTATAGATGCACCTGAAGTATAATTAGTCATATTTGTTATAATCCCAAAACAGGATGACCTGCTTTTATAATTTGACGTTTATCATTTAATGCACTTGAAGCCGTGACATAAATAGCAAACACTAGAATAAGAAAAATGTATTTTTCTACATTTTGCTGGTTAAACATGACATCCATAACATTTAATACATAACACCTTACATGTGAGATTGAACATGTTTCATGAAGTCTAGATTAAGACCAAATCCAGAAATCTATCAGAATATGTCATGGTTACATATGTAACCCTGGTTCCCTGAGTAGGGATTAAGACAATGCGTCAGAGCTGATGCATTGGGAACACTCAGATGGTCACGAGGTCTGAAACCCTATAAAATCACATGATAGTGGATGTGGCAATCATGAGCACCCAACAGCCTGTAAAATTTTCTAGCATGGAGAACATGCCCCTCCTTGAACATCATTAGGCACTGGCACAATGACTGAACGTGAGCTGGAGACGGGCACTCTGGGATCACCAGCGAATCTAGTTCCACTCCAAGAAACAGAGCCTGTCAACAGAAAACGTCCTGGTTACTTTTGTAACCTCCATTCCCTGATGGAGGGAACGAGACGTTGTGTCGATGTAGTGACACCTCCACTCTTGGAAGCCCCAAACACCACTGCTTTGGTGCAAATTCCACTCGCCAATGAGAATTGGCGAGTGGAATTTGCATGCCACTCCACCGGACGTGCGAGTATAAAAGGAGCTGGTATGCAACCACTCATTCAGGTTTTGTGCTGAGGAGCCGAGACCAGGTCCCAGCCATTTCAGTGGGTAGTTCAGCATTGTGGCAAAAGAAACACATCAGGGAACGGAAAGTTACAAAAGTAACCAGGACGTTCCCTATCTGTCACTCACTCGACATTGTGTCGATGTAGTGACACTAGTGGTCCCTATACAAAACGCCACAACTAGCTGAACTGTGTTGCGTGTACTGGCGGTGTGTGACAGGCAGACTGCTGTGTGCCTTGTAGCCAGCACACCAGGCCATCACGTAACCTCCCCCAACACTCTTATGAGCGTCGAACGGTCCATCAGGAACAAGTTGACTGCCCAACTGTAGGGACAGGCTAGCCCAGCCAAAGCCTCTTTTCCCTCTCTTTTCTCCCCAAAAAGAGTGGAATTTGTTAACTGACTAGGAGCCATAAGTTTCTGCATCGGGGGGTGTCCCTCCCAAGGGGAAGACACTGCGGAGACCACACCCCACCCAAAAGGGGGGGGGGGGTATTTTGAGTGGAATATGTCACATGGTCTTACCGAGTCTTGTCAGTAGTATATCATGTGGAGAGGTCCCATGGTAGGTCCTACCCGAAGGGGGAGGAGTTTCTACAGATCAGAGGGGCCTCTGCCCAAGGAAAACACAGTTCGCAATCAGGGAAACAATTTTTGCAGAAGATCACACATGGGGTCGCCTTCGGTAAACGCGCACATGTGGAGCACCTACCTCAGTACAGGGGCTCATTAGCACACGTACTGGGCCGGTCAGCGAGTTTCTCCGCAAACTCAGCGGCCAGAGGGCTAAGGAGGAAGGTCATCCAGGGATCACTGTCTGTGAACACGACTGGGAGTCAAGAGCACACGTCTTCACCTCAAGGGAGGGGAAAGGTGCTATGCGCAAGCGGTACACCCGGCCAGTTGTCCTGGAACTTACCTGCTCATGCCTGCCAATACACGGGACGAGACCGGCTCAACCCGGAAGAACACCACTTAGCAAACAGATGCCACTTCAAGGCATACAGGCGCCTCGTAGAGGAAGCCCTAGCCTGAGTGATCGTGTCTACCAATGCGGGTGGTAGGCCACTTAGGTCTTCTGCGTCCTGTACAGAGGCCAGATGTGGAGATTCCAGAGGTCTGGTCACAGGTGCCAGATGGTGCCCCGTCCCTGAGCAAGAAGGTCCTTCCTCAGGGGAATTCACCACTGTCGCGAGGAGCGTGAGATCCGAGAACCACATCTGGGTGGGCCAGTAGGGTGCTACTAGGATGATCTGCTCCTCGTCCTCCCTGACCTTGCACAGGGTCTGTGCAAGTAGGGTCACTGGAGGAAACGCGTAATTGCGTAGTCCAGGGGGCCAGCTGTGTGCCAGCGCATCTATACTGAGGGGTGCCTCGGTCAGTGTGTACCAAAGCGTGCAGTGGGAGGATTGAATTGCGTAGCTGAGTCGGACGGTCCGGGTCAGCCATCGCGACGGGTTGGAAAGCGTGAGCCATGTGCCCAAACTCCGGGCGAAGGGGACCAAGGGAATGATCACGTCGGATGTAACGGCGGGTGTGGCCTCGCGGCGGGGTGGAGCTCAAGGTGCCACATCGAGGGAACTCGAGCCCCGTGGCCATGCTGGGGGGAGGGGGGAGGGGGGGAGGAGGAACCAATCCCGTGTGGAGCTCCATACCTGCCAAAATGGGACGGTGGACGGTGGTCATGATGACGGCCATGCGCACCGGATATGTGACCCAGGAGACGAGGGAACCATTCTTTTGTCAAGCTTTTGGGTGCCGCAGCCTCCTGGGCATGTGGCAACAAAAGATTCTCCTCTTCTTACGAAAGCAAGCCGCGACCGCAATGTTGCCATGGTCATGTTCTCGCAATGAAGACATGACTCATCCACGAACGATGTCTCCGCGTGGGCAGTACCCAGACACATAAGACAGCGATCATGGCCATCAGAAGCGGAGAGATATCGACCGCAACCAGGAATAACACACAAACGGAAAGGCATCTTTAAAAAGACGTTCCGTGTGTGCCGCTCTTTTAGAAAGAAAATATACTCTTTTTAGAATATACTCTTTTATTTGTTTCTACCGAAGTGCCCAGGGGCATTCTCTGTACTCCACGGGTGCATGGGGGAGAAGCTGCTGAAATGCGTTGTAGAATCCAGCAGATGAGGTGAATGAACTTTGCGGTTGAATTCTGCTTCAATGAATAGAACCGCTCGGCTCCGAAGAGAAAATCTGAATGAGTGGTTGCATACCAGCTCCTTTTATACCTGTATGTCCGGGGGAGTGGCATGCAAATTCCACTCGCCAATTCTCATTGGCCTTTTTTCAAAAAAAGCAGAGGTGTTTGGGGCTCCCAAGAGTGATCCCTAGTGTCACTGCATCGACACAACTTCGAGTGAGTGACAGATAGGGAACTCTCACAGCCCTAAAATGTTCAAGTGGCTGAGAATGGCAGCCAGACTCTCTGAGTGGACTGACATCAACCAATCGTCGACATAATTCAAAATATTGATGCCTTGGAGCCTCAGATGGGCCAGAGCTGCACTCATGCATTTTGTGAATTTGTGCATGCTAAATTGGTACACTTTGCACCCAAAAGTGAATGTGAGAAATTGGGAAAATCTGTTCCCTGGCTGGATTTTCAACATTATTTGTTTGTGCATCAACATACTGAAGCGACATTTCATTAGAACGAGGGCTCTCCCTCTGAAAAGGAGGAATTTCCTCTAATGCCCTTTTTTGCAAGAGAGAATGAATTTCCTGAACCCAAAAATCGTCAGGTGGGCTTTGTCTGGCCGGAAGACCGTGGACATCTGAACAGCACCGATATGATCTCCAAGCACTTAGGGGTGAGACACATACATTCAGGGATGTAATTAATTCATAGAAGAGGGCAAAGAGCCTTTGCCCATCACCCTCTCAAGCAAAGCATTGTCGTAACTGACTTTTTCCCAAGAGCGAGCTGCAGGGGGTGACCGAGAAGAAGTTCTGACAGAGCTGGCGGTGAACTCAAACAAACACTACTCAACAAGATACATTTAGTAGGACTGCAAAACCCTCTGTGTGCAGAACCAAAACAGTCTAAAGAGAGCAACAAGCGCAACATTCATGTCACCTTCGATTATCAAGCAGAGATAGCAGTCTTCATCTCTTCTCCCTTAAGAACGCACACACAAACGAGTTCCAATGCCTCATCATCTTCTGACAGAGCCCCAAGAGAATAGAAGTGCTGACGCAGCTCTCTGCGCATTGGTTCGCCATCATTTAGTTAGAAAATTTGCTCTTTTTTTGACCTGTTTGCTCCACAGGCTGGGGGATGCCATTCCATGCTTCCGAACTGCCTCATCCATGTGCATCTTCAGAATGACACAGAAAGAGACAATAGGGTAAAAAAGGGCCTATTTGTCTCCCATCCGACGCCAAATCCTCTTAACCTGCTTTTCCTAATGGCAGCTGCCTTTGAAGTGCTTTCTGAAGGGTAATGCCTTTGAAGGGTTTGTTTTATGCTCAGATTGGCCAGAAAATGGCCACTGATCTGGGCTGAACGCCAGCTCTCTCAAGGATGTCCAGACAATGGCGATTTCACACAGGGGGATGGTGGCAGACACAAGAAAGAGTCCATCTTCTCAAGTTCAGTGTGAAATCCCCAATGGCTCCAAGCACACAGAGCTCCATTAGAACTGGCCATAGAACTGGATGCGGGAAGCCGCACATGAAATTTGCTCTTTAGGTTATGCTGTTTCCAACAAAGTCCTTACATGTATGCACTCAAAAGGGAGAACATAATCCTCACTTTGGCGTAAGTGGTTAGATCAACAAAGACTTATCATGCACTTTTAAGTGAAGAAAATCTGAGAGGATGGAGCCAAGCAGACACTTATAAGGGCCAGTGACGTATCTCCTTTTTGGGGCGTCGCTTAGGCGCCATCAGCTAAACACATTTCTGTGATTGTATAGGGCTTCTGAATTCGTGACCACCTGCGTGCTCCCAATTTGTCAGCTCTGACACAGCAACCAAGTGAACTACGAAAGGGAACTTTTTAAGAATGTCAAATGTGGTCTTCTGTGCATGCTGTAGCTTTAAGATTATTGCATTTAAAGACAGTTAATGCTGACATTTGTTCAGCTTTGTCTCTTGCTGTACTTGTTAGAATGGATTTGTCATGCAAGAAACATTTTGTTTGATATTCATGATTAAACTTCAGCGGAGTGAGATGAACATATCTCCCAGATGACAGTCACATGCACTTGTTTGTTTGGACTGCACACCTTGCATAACATAGCCAGTGCGCACTGCTAAACTGCTAAAATTTGCTTACAGGACTTCAGTAGGCATTGTAATGCAAACATGTATTGAGGTACACCAAGCAAAAAGTTTGAAAAGGCTTCAAAAGTTCCTCTACAATTGATTTGATATCAGTTTTTTTTTCTTTTCCTGTTTTTTCTTTTTCCCTTTTTTCCAGACCACATATTTTTCGACTTTCAGGCAAGTGTACACTGCGGGCTATGCTACTTCTTTGATTTCCCTCATCTCTGCCATCTTTGTGTTTACGGCCTTAAGGTATTGCATTGATCTTCGCTATTAAATGTGCATTCAACCCAAATGACATAAAAAAAATAAAAAATAAAAAATCCAAAAATTCTGTTATCATTTACTCACCTTCATATTGTTCTGAAACCTTCAATGACTTACTTTCTTCTGTGGTACACAAAAGGTGAATTTATGAAGAATATCCTGGCCAAATGTCCAAATATTTTCAAATATTTTCAAATATTGGAAATCTCCAAATATATCAACCACATTTTGATATGCTTGATTCTTTTTTTTTTTTTTTTTTTTTATTTTGGAGGTGAATAGTCCCAATACCCATTCATTATCATTAGTTGGAAAATAGTGTGCAGGATGTTCTTCCACTTTTTGAGTTCCATAGAAGAAAGTTAGTCATATGGGACAGATAGAATCTAAAGTCATTTGTCACATTTTCTGCACTGATTTTAAGGGAAAATCTGTGGAATTGTGTGGAAGGAATTTAAACAGTATAATGTGTTATGATGCGGAGAGCACTATACTATTACTGGTAGTTGAAAGAGTAATCATATTATAAAAATAAAATAAACATAGATTAAAGGGTTGGGGGATGTATAGAACTTTTGTGAATGACAGATGATGTAATTGTGTGGAGTTTTCTGCAGAGTTCAACATGTGCAGGTTCTGGCCTGGTCATATTGGCTTGCAGTGATGTAAGGGTGAGTAAACGATGACAGAATTTTAATTTTTGGGTGAACTATTCTTTTAAGACCTTTTTAATCTGTCTTTTAAAAAAATGGAAGTTTTGTCTCTATTTGTTGGATAATTTGGCAATGTATTTTTCTCCTCCAAAAAAAGGAAGTTCCACTGCACCAGAAACTACATTCACATTAATCTGTTTGCCTCCTTCATCCTGAGAGCCAGTGCGATCTTTATCAAAGATGGAGTGCTATTTGCTGATGAGGATCTAGACCACTGTTTCATGTCAACAGTAAGACTCGCCAGCTGCCACAGGCAGATGCTTTACAGACATCACTCCACATGGTCATTCGTATTGACACCATTTTAAAAATAAATGTCTGGACAAATTAACAAACTATTAGAATATTTGTACATTATCAGAACTGTAAAAGTGAATTTTGTCATTTCTGCCCCATTAATTTCACCAAATGACATCGCAAAAATAATGACTTAGTTGGACAAACAAACAGCCCTGCCCAGACTTGTGCCAATGTTGCAATGTCAGGCTGATCAGGATTCTCAAACAAACTGAGATGTTTTGATAGTGTCAGAGAGCCACAGTGTTTACACTTTTCAGGGAAATCAACCAGTGAATTTCTTACTTCTAGTTGTCTCTGTCAGGTTTAGTAACAGGAAGGGCAGGACTCAAGTGCAGTGTATTACAATGGGTTTTATTTAATTTAAAAAAAAATGTGGAAAATACAGTCCAAGGTGACAACAAGATGACTGGCTGGGCTGGAGCAGGGAACAGACAAGAATCCAAATGAAACAGGGAACACAACCAACAGAGACATAACAGGGGACAAAAACACAAGAAACATCCCGCAACAAACTGGCAAAAAAACAGAGAACAAAGGGAGAATAAATAGGAGAGAAAATAAGGACAGCAACGAGAAGGGGCAGGTGAAACTAATGATCTAATAACAAGGCAAATAAGGGGGCAGGGTTTCACATAAGACAGCACAGACATGAGTGCATATGGCAATGAGAAAACGCCAAGCCAAGTGCACTCACAAAACACTAGTATCAGGATCCAGCCACAAAAAAACTATAAAGACCAACCGAACTGGCAGGATCCTGAAACCTGATACACAAGACAGGCACAAACAGAAAGTCTGGTGACAGGATCCCGACACAACAAAACCTCAACTAGATAGACGGGATCCTGACACTACCCCCTCTCCACGGGATAACTTCCAGGTGTCCTAACCTGAACAAAAGACAACCAAAAACAGTAGAGAGGAAAGTAGTTAAACAAAAATACAAAAAAGGTCAACAGATAAGGGCTAGAGGCACAGACCAGGGCGGGGCAAAAGACCAGGGTGGAGCTGGAGCAACAGTCCAGTATGGGACTGGAGGAACACACCAGGCTGGGGCTGGAGACAGTACAAGCCCAGGAAAGGAGGGTGGGGGAAACAAAGGAGGTGGCTCCAGAAAGGGGGCATGGTATGGCAGCCTGGGAGGAGGGTCCAGGTAGGGGGCGGGGTCCAGCGGCCTGGGAGGAGGCTTGAGGAAGGGGACAGGATCCGGCAGCCAGAGAGGATCCAGGAAGGTGATGGGGTCCGGCTGGTCCAGAGATGGGATGCGATCAGGCAGCCTCAGGACAGGGACGTGGCTGGGGAGACCAAGAGTGAGGATGAGGTCAGGCAGCTCCAGGACAGGGTTGAGGGGAAGGACGGTAGTGGCTGCTGGGCAGGTATCAGGCTGGGCATGGCTGCTGGGCAGGGGTCAGGCTGGGTGCCGGCCGCTGGGTAGGGGTTAGGCTGGCGGCATCAGCCGAAGGGGAGAGGTCAGGGTTGGCGCCGGCTGCAGGGGAGAGCACAGAAACAGTAAGCAGATCAAACACACAGGAGGGCAGTAACCAAGTTTGATATGGTAAGATCCACTGGCATACTGACCTCTGTGACCAACACCAGGAGAGCTGCTTGCAGTTTAAATGCATTTAAATCCAGCCCATCCACCGCAATGAGGAAGTCGCAGGCAAAATCTCTGACATCACCCTCCCCTTCCCGGAGGGAGTAGAGCTGGATCAACTGCTGGCTGCTGTAGCTTTGCTGGCTGGGTAATGGGAAGAGGAAGATGCCCATTATGCCTCTGTTGAGTCCAGTATTGGCCAGTTTGTTCTGTCAGGTTTAGTAGCAGGAAGGGCAGAACTCAAGCGCAGAGTGTTACAATGGGCTTTATTTAATACAAAAAAATATGCAAAAACCAACAAAAAACACCCCAAAGGGGAAAAAAAACACAGTCCAGGGCGATAAACCAGATGACGGGCGGGGCTGAAGCAGAGAACATGACCAACAGAGACCTAACGGGATATAAACACAAGAAACATTGGAAAATAAATAGGAGAGAAAATAAGGAGGGTAACAAGAAGGGGCAGGTGAGTCTAATGAACTAATAAGAAGGCAAACAATGGGGCGGTGTTTCACTTAAGACAGCACAGACACGAGTGCACATGGCAATGAGAAAACAATGCCAAGTGCACTCACCAAACACTAGTGGCAGGATCCAGCCACAAAAGCTATAAACAAGACCAATCGAAGTGGCAGTATCCTGACACTAGATACACAAGACACAGAAACACAAATACAGAAAGACAGGATCCCAACAAAACCTCAACTAGAGAGTCGGGATCCTGACTGTCTCTGCATATTTAAACTGGGATAGGAGAAACTATTTTCACATCAAAATAATTACATCACCTTTAAGATCAGATTCTTCTATATAGTGTTATATGTGTACCGTGATTGCTTGCTTTAGGATGTGGATATTTCCATGATTCACAGTACACACACAATATATTATTTCGTCAAATATTAGTTACCAATTACATTACCTGCCCATTCTGTGAAACAAGCAGTGGACAATTTTCAAAACCACCCCAGTCATCACAATAAAGCACATGACATCTCTAAATAAAATTTTCTTGTTCATGTGCATACAATTCTGACCTTTAATGTTACTTTGGGATGATCACAGGAGGCCGTCAGATAAAACTGAGTGCAATTGGTCATATAAAATTGTTAATATAATATGTGTTAGGACCCAGACTGTTTCACTTCTGAACCTCACATTGGCTGTCACAGCTGTCGACTTGTGATTGGATCACCCGAGACGAATGTTAACACCAGGTCTGAACAGGACCAAGGAGTCTTTCGCATTACGTGAGCGTCAGTAGATACAATATGTTATACTGTATGTAAATTAACTGGTTTTATTCAAGTCATAAATATTCTTTAAAAATCACTGAATCAACCTGAATGCATTAGGTTACACCAACAAAAGTCATTTTTAAATTGGATAGAAATAGCTCCTTAAGATAACAATTACAATTTACCACTTTACAGTGTAGTTTCTGTAGATGTTTTTCCAGTGTACAGTATAAGCCATGCATTGTACTGTATGCTTTTTATGTAAATTAGCTTATGGCATCACTTTGATCCAAGAAAATCCCTAATCAACAAGCCAAATTACTGCACCAAAGCTCAAATTCCCCATCAGCCTTGTGGCCAGTAAACTTATTAGGTCAAAATGCATGGCACTACAGCATCCACCTATAAAAGTAGAGCACTTTCAGAGCCTTACATCAGTTTCTCTCAGCATACTGACACTGCTTAACTTCTTGTTTGGTTGAGAAATTTCTGCATCCTTGATCCTGTCAGTAAAAGAACAGCCAATTCACCAGTGCCTTAAGACACACTTTTCAAGATCTACCTCCGCTAGAACTCACAAATACCTCCTTTGAAGTAGCCTCCTTAAATAACTCATCTTCCACATCTATATTGCACTACAATTGTATTTGTGCTGTTTCTAATCAGCACAACTTTTTGTCTTAAATACTGTCTTTTACTGTCTGTGTTTTCTTAAAATATCCGAGCATGTGTTTTGTACTTCAACAAAAAAGTATTTTATTTGCAATTCATATTCTAATTTTATGCTCTGGGGTTCTTCTTGCCACTTAAGATCTAATCCTAAAGGAATAGTTCACCCAAAAAAGAAAATTCTGTCTCAAGTTGTTCCAAACCCACATGCCTTTCTTTTTTGCATGGAACACAAAAGGAGATGTTAGGCAGAAGTACAGCCTTAGTCACCATTCACTTTCATTGTATTGAGAAAAGATGCAATAAAGGGACCAAGACTAATATTCTGCCTAACATCTTTTGTGTTCTTCAGAAGAAAGGACGGCATATGGGTTTGGAACGACATGAGCGAGAGTAAACAATGAAAAAATTTCATTTTGGGTGAACTATACCTTTAATATTTGCCTTTTGTTCTTGCTATACTACATGCAGTGGTAACTGCCTGTACCATGTGTACTTTTTCTCTATATTCTTGTATCGTTGGTGTAAGAAATGTCTTACAGGTACTTACATCTTAAAGGAAAGTTGCAACATTTATTACTCTGAACATCTTCCTCCTCAGACTGCATGCAAGGCAGCGGTGGCTTTCTTCCAGTTCAGTATCCTGGCTAACTATTTCTGGCTGCTCGTTGAGGGGATGTATCTACAGACACTTCTAGCTCTTACTTTTGTCTCACAGAAGAAGTATTTCTGGTGGTACATCCTTATTGGTTGGGGTAAGTGGGTACTATAGCATGTTCTTTATCAAACCAGAAAAAGAAAATCTGCATTTGCCATCTCTGTTTGCCACTGTTATTAGTAGGCTGCTGCTTCATATGTTAGAAAATGTATATATGATTACACTTTTTTTTTAATGAATCTTTTTGCCATGAGTTGCCATTACTAATGCTTATGATACAACTATAAACATAAAAAAGTACACAGAGAGAGAGATGAGAATAAGTAAACTGGTTTGATTGAACAGAACTTTTGATACTCTTAAAATCCATAATATTTTGTGCCTTGCGTGTTTCTTAGTCCTTCTATCCTCCCCTAAGCAGGTCAAAAGATACTGTAAACAGTGGGCTGCAAATAGTGTGGTTGTACATGGGTGTGTGGCCTTCTATATTATGTTTCATTGGTGACACCTGTAGGCAACAGATGGATAAACAGCTTAACTGATTAAAACTTCTCTCAAGATCTAAATCACACAACCGTTGTGTGTGTGTGTGTGTGTCTATATATATATATATATATATATATATATATATATATATACAGTTGTGCTCAAAAGTTTGCATACCCTTGGAGAATTGGTAATGTATGTACCATTTTTAAAGAAAACATGAGTGCGCAGGCAAATCACATTTATTTTATTTCTTATGGGATTCATATTCAACTGTAGGTTATAACAGAATGGCACAATCATAAAACAAAACATGGCAAGAAAGAAAATGAAATGACCCCTGTTCAAAAGTCTGCATACCCTTAGTTCTTAATACTGTGTATTGCTCCCTTTAGCATCAATGACAGCGTGCAGTCTTTTGTAATAGTTGTCTATGAGGCCCCAAATTCTTGCAGGTGGTATAGCTGCCCATTCGTCTTGGCAAAATGCTCCAGGTCATGCAAAGTCTTTTGTCGTCTTGCATGAACCACACGTTTGAGATCTCCCCAGAGTGGCTCGATGATATTAAGGTCAGGAGACTGTGATAGCCACTCCAAAATCTTCACCTTTTTCTGCTATAATCACTGGAGGGTCAACTTGGCCTTGTGCTTAGGGACATTGTCATGCTGGAAAGTCCAAGTGCATCCCATGTGCAGCTTTCGTGCAGAAGAATGCAAATTGTCTGCCAGTATTTTCTGATAACATGCTGCATTCATCTTGCCATTAATTTTCACAAGATTCCCCATGCCTTTAGAGCTCACACACCCCCAAAACATCAGTGAGCCACCACCATGCTTCACAGTGGGGATGGTATTCTTTTCACTATAGGCCTTGTTGACCCCTCTCCAAACATAGCGCTTATGGTTGTGACCATAAAGCTCTATTTTGGTCTCGTCATTCCAAATTACAGTGTGCCAGAAGCTGTGAGGCATGTCAAGGTGTTATCGGGCATATTGTAACCAGGCTTTTTTGTGGCATTGGCACAGTAAAGGCTTCTTTCTGGCAACTCGACCATGCAGCTCATTTTTGTTCAAGTATCGTCGTATTGTGCTCCTTGAAACAACCACACCGTCTTTTTCCAGAGCAGCGTCCTGAGGTTACCTGTGGGTTTTTCTTTGTATCCTGAACAATTCTTCTGGCAGTTGTGGCTGAAATCTTTCTTGGTCTACCTGACTTTGGCTTGGTATCAAGAGATCCCCAAATTTTCCACTAATAAGTGATTGACAGTACTGACTGGCATTTTCAAGGCTTTGGATATCTTTTTATATAATTTTCCATCTTTATAAAGTTCCATTACCTTGTTACGCAGGTCTTTTGACAGTTCTTTTTTGCTCCCCATGGCTCAGTATCTAGCCTGCTTAGTGCATCCATGTGAGAGCTAACAAACTCATTGACTATTTATACACAGACGCTAATTGCAATTTAAAAAGCCACAGGTGTGGGAAATTAACCTTTAATTGCCATTTAAACCTGTGTGTGTCACCTTGTGTGTCTGTAACAAGGCCAAACATTCAAGGGTATGTAAACTTTTGATCAGGGCCATTTTGGTGATTTCTGTTATCATTATGATTTAAAAAGGAGCCAAACAACTATGTGATAATAAATGGCTTCATATGATCACTATCCTTAAATAAAAGAGTTTTTTTGCATGATCAGTCATATTTTCAAAATCAATGCCAAAATTTCACAATTTCTGCCAGGGTATGCAAACTTTTGAGCACAACTATATATATATATATATATATATATATACACACACACACACACACACACACACACACACACACATTGCCTTGCAAAAGTATTCAGACCCCTGACCAATTCTCTCATGTTCCCGAATTATAAATGGTACATTGAAATTTCATTGTGATTGATATTTTATTTTAAAACACTGAAACTCAAAATCAGGTATTGTAAGGTGACATTGATTTTTTGTTGGAAAATATTTTTATGAAAAATTAAAAACTGAAATATATTGCTTGCATAAGTATTCAACCCCCACACAATAATACTTGGTCGAGCCACCTTTTGCTGCAAAAACTGCTTTAAGTCTTTTAGGGTACATATGTACCAGCTTTGCACACAGTGATGAAGTGATTGTGGCCCATTCTTCTCGGCAGATTTGCTCCAGGTTGTTCAGGTTGGTTGGGTGATGCTTGTGGGCTGCAATTTTCAAATAGTGCCACAGATTCTCAATAGGATTGAGATCAGGACTTTTACTGGGCCACTGTAGAACATTTATCTTTTTGTTCTTGAGCCACTCCAATGTTGCTTTGGCCTTGTGCTTGGGATCATTGTCATGCTGAATGGTGAATTTCCTCCCAAGCTTCAGTTTTTAGCGGACTGAAGCAGGTTGTCTTGCAGTATTTCCCTTTATTTTGCTCCATCCCTGCTGATGAGAAGCATCCCCACAACATGATGCTGCCACCACCATTCATCACTGTAGGGATGGTGTGTCTTGAGGCATAGGAAGTGTTAGGGGCAGTGGTGGCTCAGCGGTTAAGGCTCTGGGTTACTGATCAGAAGGTCAGGGGTTCAAGCCCCAGCACCGCCAAGATGCCACTGTTGGGCCCTTGAGCAAGGCCCTTGACCCTATCTGCTCCAGGGGCGCCGTATCATGGCTGACCCTGCACTCTGACCCCAGCCTAGCTGGGATATGTGAAAAAGAAGAATTTCACTGTATATGTGCAAATGTATAATGTGTGATAAATAAAGAAAATTATATAAATTATTATAGGTTTGCGCCACACATAGCGTTTTGGCCAAAAAGCTCTATCTTGATCTCATCTGACCACTAAACCTTCTCCCACATCGCAGCTGGGTCACTCACATGCTTTCTGGCAAACTCCAGACTTGCTTTCAGATGGTACTTTTTGAGTAACGGCTTCTTTCTTGCCACCCTCCCATACAGGCCAGTGTTATGCAGTGCTCTTGATATGGTTGACTGGTGCACCATTACTCCACTCCCAGCCACTGAACTCCATAGCTCCTTCAAAGTGATTGTTGGCCTCTCTGTGGCTTCTCTCACAAGTCTCCTTTTTGTTAGAGCGCTGAGTTTTGAGGGACGGCCTTTTCTTGGCAGTGCCTGGGTGGTGTGGTACAGCTTCCACTTCCTGATTATTGATCCAGCTGTGCTCACTGGGATATCCAAACATTTGGATATTTTTTGTACCCTTTCCCTAATCTATGCATTTTCATTACTTTATCTAACTTCTGTGGAATGCTCTTTGGTCTTCACTTTCCTTCAGATTCACAGCCTGACCAATGATCCTTCAACAATGGGTTTTTTATCCATAAAATATGATTGCAACTTTAATGATTCACAGGTGGATGCCAATGGTAAAGTAACTGTGTCCTCGTTAGGGCAATTTCTTTCATCGGTGTAACCTGGCAGCTTCCACAGCACAAGGGTTGAATACTTATAATAGCAAGATATTTCAGTTTTTTTACTTTATTTTTTTATTTTTATTTCCCAACATAAAACCAATGTCACCTAACAATAATTGATTTTGAGTTCCAGTGTTTTAAAATAAAATATCAAACAGAATGAAATTTCATTGCACCATTTGCAATTCAGTTATATGAGATAATTGGTCAGGGGTCTGAATACTTTTGCAAGGCACTGTATATATATATATATATATATATATATATATATATATATATATATATATATATATATATATATATATATATATTAGGAAATAACAAAATTTTGGGTGTAAAATAAATAATGGTAGATGTTACATTATAATATTAGCCTCAAATGTATTCTTAGATTTTATGGATCCAGATGAAAGGAGGTTGTATTTGTCCCTCTGCATGTTCACAATTGTAAAGCTTACCCACTTTCTGACATCCATTATGCCATTTACATTCAGCTGTCTTTTGTATCCTATAGGTCTACCAACAATAATACTGACCATTTGGGTTCTGGCAAGAAATTTTTTTGACAACAGAGGGTAAGTCAGTCTTGATCTAAACAACTTCTGTAGACGGACTTTCCACCTTTTCTGATAGTCACTCTAGTGTAATAAAGATTTTTAAAACAACCTACAAGGAGTCTGCATATTTTTCCTAATTTCTGATAATTGTGAAGAGAAATCTATGTAATTTTTTAACAGAGATGTAGTATTATTACATTAGCCAGAATATGTAATAAACTAACTCATAAGGGGTGGGTATATATATATAGAACTGTATAATTACCGATAAATCTGCAGAGCTCTCCGTGAATTTCTACAGTCACAAATTTTATGCAGGCCTACTCATAAAAAATCATATGAATTCTGAATGTTGAAGGTGCTGGGATGACACAGATGTTGCTTACTTTTGGTGGATCATCAAAGGACCAATCACAGTGTCTCTTCTGGTATGTTCTTAAATAACTCCTGGTAGAGTTTTGGAAAAGTGATCAGCTTGCCATAGATGCTATAATCAATAGAGTTTAAGCATTTAACTTGAAATATTTTATTTTTTCCAGTTTATGAATGATCAATTAACTATTAGCAATTTCAATATGTTTTTGAACATCACAAACAGTAATAATTCTAGTGACACATAGTGAGTTTTCATGCAATTATATATTTAATTTTTTCCAACATTTGTTGACTTATTCCTGCTTTGTCTGATGTAGATCAATTTCTTTATCTTCATAAATGTGATCCGGATTCTTGTGCAGAAACTAAAGTCTCCTGGAATGGGAGGCAATGATTCCAGTCACTTCATGTAAGGCCTTAAGTACATATTCAAAGCAAACAACTGCTAATTAATATAAAAAAGTGGCAATGTCTGGTGCTGCACAGATAATTAGTTAATGCCTGTGGATCAGTATATGCAAGCTTCAGAGTGCAAACAAGCTGCAGAACTAATTACAGTTCTATTATTATTTAAAATTCATGAATTGCAATGAGTTATTCACTATAAGTGTTAGTCTAGTCATAGCCATCACACAGCATTGTTTGATTCTGATCTGAAGTAGTGCAAACTTTGTTTACTTGTAGGAGACTGGCCAAGTCTACTCTTTTCCTTATCCCTCTGTTTGGCATGCACTACATGGTGTTTGCCTTCCTGCCAGAGAACACAGGAGAGAACGCTCGCCACTTCCTTGAGCTTGGACTGGGCCCCTTTCAGGTGTTAAATCTATGAAATTCATTATTCACAAATCATAGATCTCTGAAAATGTTAATTAATGGTGAAGTATTGAATATGAATATATTCAAGACATGCACTGTAAAAAGTGGTAACCTACAATGGTTACCTAAACAGCTATTCCTACTGTACTGTACCTGATCTAACCCTTAAAGTTCAGTTTGATGATGCATGAATAACATTTTAGGTTATTTATTTTTTATTTTATTTATTTTAATTTTTTTTTTATGTAGGACCATAGCCTTATGACATTCAAAATTGAGAAAGTGGCTATTTGAGCAAGATTAAATAGAGTTTTATGAGATTTTATGTCCACTAGTAGCAGTCTAAAAAAAAATATTTCAAGTCAGAAATATGACTTGATAAGACTTCATTAGGTTACATCAACAAAGGTCATTTTTAAAGGTTAGTTAGTTAACAAGTGCATGTATTTACTTTTTACAGTGTACTGTGATTGTTAATCCACCTTCACTGAGACTTTTGTTCTGTCTTTCTGTATAATGTCTCAGGGATTTGTTGTGGCTCTGTTATACTGTTTTCTTAATGGAGAGGTAAGCCAAAGATTTTGCCTAATTGGAAGAATGTTAAAAAGTTAACATATCTATTAATTTACCTTCAAATACCGTTTTCTAAAAATGGACACACATTTGTGTTTCAGGTACAAGCAGAACTAAAAAAGAGACTCTGGAAGTGGCAGACACAAAGTTATTTGAGATACAGTAAAAGGAGACGAACCCTCTTTACTGAGAGCAGCACAGTCACACAAATCTCAGTTTTAGAGAAATCCAGCCCCAAAGAGCTGCCCTTAATTGAGTCCCAGAACAGTGTGTCGAAGGTCTAAAAGCAAGGGAGCTCTTCAATTCATCTCTTTCCCTCTCTCTTGCTGTTTTTCTCCCTCTCTTATTCCATTAAACCTCTAGACCAGAAAACACTAGGCTATCTATTTATTTTACATTTTGATATGGTTATAAATTTGTTGCTAAAACTATCCAGAGTATCAAAGACATAATTTTTATTCCATACACCACTGAGACAAGATTTCAACCATATACAGATAAAAACACTCTCCCTGTATTCATAATACAAAAGCACAAAATCACATTGCCCTGTTTCCTCCTCGTTTCAAGTTTGATGTCTGGCACTCACTACAGTATTTGCATCTTTAGCAAATAGTGATCATCATTTAACTGCGTTAATGTAAAACCAGTTGCTCTGTAATTTATATTTATAACCTCCGTAGTTTGTCATATGAGACTTGTTGTCTACACTGCTTGACTTGAAAGCTGGGATAGTTTCATACCTCTATGCTTTGCTCAGACGTTAAGAAGCTGATCACTTGCTATTTACCTTAATTAAAGACCTCACTTTGGATTATCCACAAATCATAGCAAACAATCGAGAAATGTATTTTCGTATTCATAAATGCATATTCATAATGTTTTATTTTGTAAATTGTGATTCAGTGCAACATATTGCACAGTGCACTGGCCCTGTATACCATATATACAGAAGTGTAAAATGACTACGGGGCATACAAAGTATTTTTCTTAACAGGTGTTTTCAAGATATTTTATTCATTCTAAATTACATTTAGTTAAAATAAAGCTTTTTCTTAGTATATTCATAAGAAAAAAAATATTCATAAAAAAAAAAAAAAAAAAATAAGCTTAACCCTAGAATGCATATGTAACCATACTCCCATTTAATGCATATGTGGGTCAAAAAAGACCCAGGTGAAATCTAGATGCATATTCTTTATAAAACTGCCTATTTTTTCAAGGAAAATGAACTCTAATTATAATTTATGAGTAATTAAAATATTAAAATAGATGATATAGGTCTATATTTTATTTAATTCTGAAGAGTTTCAGACACATTGAAGATGGAGTAGGAGTTCTGATTGACAGTGTAAAAAAACCAAAAAAAAACTGTTTAACAGAAATATGGCCAATTTCCATGTTTGGAGGTAAAATATGAAATGTCTCAACAACCCACACAAAAAACACAGACAAGTGGGCGCCCTGAACTCCACCAGCCATCTCAAAGTGAGTTTCACCCAGTGTGCCATACAAGCTAGAACTGCTACTGTGTGAACTAGGCATTTAACCTCAGGTTGCTCCATGAGGACTGTCTCTGTAATGGTTCTAACATTTAGCACATTGGATATAAGCATCGGCTGAATGACAACTTTCTGTACTTGCATACACAATATAAATGTGAACATTGTATTGAACATATATTTAATTACGTAACAAATGGAAACTGAAAAAATTAAAATAAATGGATTACAAAAATAATACCAGTGTTAAATACATTGAATAGCATAGGAAACACATATGGGTTACATAGGACCCACATGCACCCCTTTGATGCATTCTAGGGGTAGTGATGCAAATTCTCAAAACATATTCAACTAAATGTTAAAAAAGTCACTCCACATGATAGAAGACACCTGAACTGAGGAATACCTGGAGTGGCAGATCAAAAGACCACTTCATGTAAAAATCATGTCCTAAAAAACTAGACGCAAGGTCATTTTTGGACATACGCATTTTAGGGTTAATTAAAAAGAGACCTTATGGAGTAATTGCAAGCTATAAAGACTATTATGATAATGAATAATTGTGTTTTGAAAATGGCCTATTTAAGAATCCTTTGTAGTGCACACATCTGGAGCACTAGACTGTAAAGTTTATTGTTTGGTAGAAATATATACTTATGTGGGTTTTAAATTTGTTTAATGATTATAAATGTATTAAAAAATATGCTTGCTGTACTATAAATTCTATATTTAAGGCCTGCTTGCTGTACTTTGTCTGCCTACAACACATTTATGCTCTGTCATTTGGTGTGTTTTGATTATAAAAGTAGAGTTTCATTGCTATATTTTTATCTCATTAATAATAATAATTTAAACAGCTAACTAATTTATATTGTTGTGGAGAGACACTTCCGTGTTGCTACATGCAATATTTTGATCTGTAAACCAAGTTTAATTTGACTAAGCAGCTGAGCAATTAATTAAACTATTTTGTTACAGTAATTGATATGCTTAATGTTTTTCAGAAAACTTTGTGTGTGTGTGTGTGAATCAAGAAGCAACAAGAAAAATATAAACAAGAAACATATATAAAATTGTTATTACAATTAATTTAAAGAGTATTTAAAAAGTATAAAATTTGTTTTTTCCCACCAAAACATCTTTATTTGAATAGTAAAATCAATGCCATAGAAATGTGAGGTTCTTTCTATTAACTTAGAACAACCTCAAATGTTTTTGTACAATTTGCCTTCGGTGCACAACATCAATACTGAATGGCAGGACTGTTAAATAATGCTTTAAACTAGTTTAATCACGAGACATTTACATAACTGTTTGCAACGGAGTGCCAAATTCAAATGGTTTTAAATCTTTTACATTTTGTCAAATAATTATTGGGTGTGGGGGGCGTTCCATGGTTAGGGAATGAAGTAAGGGGGGTGCGCATCCATAAAACCACACTGCCTTAACGTAATAAGTTATCAAATGTGTAATGGTCTTGTTAAACTTTGGATGTGCAGAGTAAATGACTTTATGTCCTTTGTGACATGATAACTGTTATGGTACTTATAAATGTGCAAAAATTAATATAAGCTCTGGTGACTGCACTTTGATGCCCCTAAAGCTGTAATTTAACTTGTGTATCGTTTCTTTGCATTTCTGATGTAACTGAGCAACCTATTGCACTTGTTTCTGTTTTTCAACAATGTTGACATTAATCATAATAACATAATATAATCAGCTTAAAGGCACTTTAATAATGACTAATTGTTTTGTTATGGCAAATATAGACAGTACATGTTGCTGCCATTTAAAGGGATAGTTTACCCAAAAATGAAAATTCTCTCATCATTTACTAACCCTCATGTCATCACAGTTGTACATTATTTTTTCTGCAAACACAAACAAAGATGTTTAGAGGAATATCTCAGCTCTGTTGGTCCATTCAGTGCAAGTGAATATCCATTTGTCTCCATTGCTTAAATACATACCTTCAGAAGTGAGATGATAGGTGTGAGTAAGAAACAGATCAATAAGTAATTTTTTACTGTAGATCGCCACTTTCACTTTCACATTCTTCTGTTGTTTTTGGCGATTCATGCTCTTCGTGCATATCAACACCTACTGGGCAGGGAAGATCATTTATAGTAAAAAAGGACACACCTATCATATCGCTTCAGAAGACATGAATTAAACCACAGGAGTCGTATGGATTACTTTTATGCTGCCTTTATGTGCATTTTGGTGCTTCAAAGTTCAAGCTACAATTCAATTGCATTCAATTGACCAACAGAGCTGAGATATTATTCAAAACATCCGTGTTTGTATTCTGCAGAAGAAAGAAAGTCATCTGGGATGGCATGAGGGTGAGAAAATGCGAGAATTTTCATTTTTGGGTGAATTGTTCCTTTAACATTTTGATAGCTGGAATGATGTCTTTATGGTCAGAGAGTTTTATTGGACAATCTCAACTTTACTTGTAAAAACATTTAATTGGGCTTTTAAAATACATTTCATAATGTACAAAAAATACAGTATACAGTATACATCAAACAAAAAATACATTTTACATCAAAGTGACTTAAAATGTTCACAGAGAAAAAAAAAATGTACAAAGCAAGCAATTCTTCACAAAGCAAGATTGGCTGTAAAGTTAACATTGTCTAGAACATTCAGATTATTCTACTGTCATTACAAGCCCCCTAAACTCCTAAACACTATATTCATATTTTGCTGTGGTAAATGTGCTAGAATTTAAAATAAGACAAAACACTCACAGGTTCCACATCTAGTTTGCTTGAAGTGATACTATACACCTAGTAAATTTCCATTAAATCAACATTTTCTATATATTTCATCTAAATCAACTGTTTATTCTACATATATTGGTTATCATATATTTTCACACAATTTACATTTAAAATAAAACATAACATGTTAATAAAATATAATGTAAAATTTAAAACCCCTCAGATTTTCATCTTCCTACCCATTTAATGTTGACTGTGTTAACTTCATTTCCCATCAGCTAGTATTTATGTACATTCTAACTAAGGAATACTGCAGTGGTGAATGCAGGCACACATGCTGAATGGTAAGAGCAATGTTTTCTGTTCATTGTCATAAAAGGTAAAAAAAAAAAAAAAAAAATAACTGGGTGAGAACAGGGTAAGTGTTTGTATAGATTTATAAAATCTGTGTCAGCACTGCAATCCAACTGCTTTGAATGAGAGGTATTAAAGAGGTCTTGTCCAACACTTCATGTATAGTATACTTGTTTTTGTTAGACCAAAGTGTGTAATTTAGAGTTTTTAAAATAGCCTTTTGTACAAAAAGTACTGTTATAATTAACGGGATGTAAATTGATATATATTAATATACATCAATTTACATCCCGTTAATTATAACAGTACTTTTGTGTGTGTATATATATATATATATATATATATATATATATATATATATATATATATATATATATATATATATATATATATATATATATCAATTTCAAGAAAGTGCACGAGCTTGTTGGCCCTATATGGTTAAGACAAGAAATATCACATGTTTTTGTCATTGTGGTGTGATAGTTTATTTGTATGATGTATTTTCTCTTGGGAGGGAAAAAATCAATATTGCTGAACACAATATAATAAGACACCCAATTTTTGTATGCTTTAGTGCCCAAAAAATCAAAGGAAATGCATGCATCATTCAAGAAGATTAGGCAGCACTGCAGAGAACCACACATTTAAATATTATTAACAAGAGTGCTTTCAAATACAAAATTACAACTTCAGTGCACAACCTTGAAAACGGTCACAGATGCACATTATTTAGTTTTTGTGTTATCTTCACTAAAAAGTATAACTATTTTTTTTCTCTGCATTATCCACAATGTATTGCTAAAGCTTGTTTACTTTTGCATGACAACACTTAGCAGAGTGTAATGCTAACACACACTGATGGTGTTATTGATCTAAACAAGAATTAGAAAAATACGTTTCAGATGTATCAGATCTGTTGAGTAACAGACAATGTTTAAATTGAATATAAAGGATATATTCAGCACTTATTAGTAAAACATTTACTATATGCTAACTATAATTGTTTATCATATGCTAAAATTGCACGTTTTTGAATAAAAGTATTTTTAAATCATCGACCAAAGCTTCAAAAAATTTGAGAGATTTTTTGTTTGTTTTTTTTTTAAACTGGTTCTACATAGATCATAATAACACAGTATTTCAGTTTAGGACTGACCCTATCACATTTGTTTTAATAATTGTAAACACTAAGCTTAATTGTTCCATTTAAAGTTTAATACTGTATGTCAAATTCAAATGCTTGATAATGCAACTACTAAAAAAATCAGTAATACAGTATAATTTTACATATAAATAAATAATAATCATATAAAACATATAATCTGTATTATATATTTTTGTCCATGTGTGCCTTTTTCTCTTTGCAGTTATCGTTTGAAAAACTAGGCATTTGTTCTGGAATAGATCCATTCAAACACAATAATCAGAATGCGCCACAAAAGGAGGATATAAATGTAAACAGTTTCTTAAACAAATTTGTGCCACAAAAGGAGGATATAAATGTAAACAGCTTCTTAAATAAATTTGGAAGAATTCATATATATATATATATATATATATATATATATATATATATATATATATATATATATATATATATATATGTGTGTGTGTGTGTGTGTGTGTGTGTGTGTGTGTGTGTGTGTGTGTTTCTATGTGTTTCTTTCCAAAATAATGCTGCATTAATGAGTCTAATGTGAAATGTAATATTCATAAAAAGAAAATTATTACCAATTTCACACTGTTTTTGGGCTTGATATTAATTAAAATTTACATGTAAAAGAAACATACATTTTTTTTTTTTTTTTTTTTTTTAATTTCTGAAAGAAATTGAAGGCCTTGCCAGAAAAAGGCCTCTTGGTTTACTGAAGCATAACAAAAGCACTTTCACAGAGAGATGCCGTTGTATGTTGCAGTTTAGCTACGTAAAAAAAAAAATAAATAAATAAAAAAAAAAATCTAAATTTTGTACAAAAAAGGCACTTTAAGTATATACTCAGTGACATCAGTTGCAAAGACTTTACACCCTTTGCAAACTAGTATGCAAATGACGTCTTATGGGCTAAAATATTCAAAAAATCATCTTTGGAATCTTAAAAGTGCTCTACTTATAAGTGTTTGATGTTGAAATATCATACTAGAGATATTTAAATTACAACATTAAATTACAAAATGATAAAAATATCAAAGACTATGAGCCAGACGTTTCGACGTTATGTATAATCATGAAATTTAGCTTAGTTGAACATGTTGAAAACCAATTATTCATTGCCATAGGTGATCCATTGTTAAGATTCACAATTCTTGTAAATTCACTGCACCAGGGATAGTAGTCATTCTAAATGTAAGAGGGGAATAAACATGCATATGACAAAAATATTAAACCCATGTTACCCACATATATTGTATTATGCCATTGGCATGAGTTTTGTTGCATTATTTTCTAACTGACATTTCCTGTACTAACGGCAGTTTAAAAAATTAAAAGCACATTTAATACACATTTAAAGCACAAGAGGATTCCACTCATGAAGACAAGTTGAAAAGTTATTCATTGTTTTCATTGAGGATTCAAATGTTAGTTTTGCTTATCAGCTCCCACATGATAATCAAACCTAACCTAAAAAAGGCAGAGATATATAAAAAAGTCTTATTCTTTCAGATATACAGATCACCTGAATACAGAAAGGTATTTAGGGCCAAGCTTCACTTTAAGGGCTGTGAATGTACAGCCGAAACCCAGAGGCTTTTAATCCTCCTATCAGGATTTGGAAAATAGGTCACATGACACTGTAGTTCCCAAGAATGATTCTCTCCCTGGTGCCATCATTTGTCCTTCAACTTGATTTTTCTGCAGTCCTTCATTCAGTCATTCAATTGAGATACACAATGTAAAGATGAAATATTTACATTAAATTAAATTACATATTAAATGACTGATGAGTCTGAGTATCAGCATTCAAGAATCAGTGACTGATTAAGCTCCTGTGGAAAATATGTGGTTCCTTCTCTTTCACAGACAAAGGCTTTTTATGTCAAACTTTCTGTACTGGGACACCAGCCGTAACTGAATCTGTGTCTTTATCCTCTCCAACTGCATCTTCAAAGATTAAACGAAGTATCACATGGAGAAACATATAGCTTTATTAGCAAAGAGGAGCTGTCTGAAATCTTCAAAGACAAAAAGAAACAGCACAGAGACTGGTGTGGTGTAGATATGTACAAAAATATCCACCTTGTTCTTCTTTAGCCGAGTCTCAGTATTCTGGATAGAAACATATCGTAAATAGTGGATTGCAATGGATTCATTTATTCCTATTGTTCAAAGCAGACTCTTGGCTTATACAGTAAATCCCTTCTTTCACAGGTTCAGATAAAATCACAGGTTGAGATTCATCCACAAGTCCACATCAAAAGTATTCATCTTTTCTTGGCACACAATAGATGATTGGTTGGGAGATCCTCAGATTTCCATATCCACTGCCTGTCGTCTATGGACAATTGACAGACATATAGTTCATTGTCAAAAGAAAATGAAACAGGACTTGGATGTTGACATAGATCATTATGTAGCTCTTGTTCTTAGGAGTTTGGCTTTCAGTCTATTCTTCTAAGCACTCATGTGGCTGGTGTTTCAGCTTGAAGGCTGGACATGCGGATCTGTGAGCTGCTCTTGCTGAGGATGGAAAGCTGGGTGCCCCCATTCACACCACTGCTGGCCAGTGACGGATGCCTGTGCTTCATATCCACAGCAAAGTACCGGTTCACAGTCCAGCTGCGCCATTTCCTTTTGATTTCCGACTGCACCTTTGGGGAGAAACTTCAGTGGGTTATTAAGCTGATTGGATCCTACAGGAGGAGATCTGTGCATCTATATCCATGCTAGTCTTCGATAAACGTGAATTTTAAAATCGTGTGAGTTTCTTTCCATCAAATTTCTTTAAGCCAAGCTTAATGCAAGCTGAAGGGTTTTGAAACAAGTGTTTAATATAAACTTTATTGTAGTTAAGAATGATTTTTGTTATAACACTTCTTTTATAACATTAGTGTTGATTGTATCAAGGTACTCAAACCTCAAAATATTGGCGGTGCCATAGTTTTATTTAAATAGTAGTATTATAAATATGAAAGTACTTGTCGTTGAACGTATGGTACTAATATGATTTGAAAAATGTAAATATTATTTACATTTTACATTTATGTCTGCAATAACATAAAATATACAACATTATTTAAATGTTTAATTTATTTTTATTTGTACGCTAAAATATTTTTTTTTCACAATCCACATCATAAATGACTGAAAATGTTATATTTAAGGGAGCATAGTTCACTTTTAATGTCTACTTCTTTTTTAAACAATATTTTTATTATTATTATTTTAATTTAAATAATTTTTCTTTCCAATGGCACTTACCTCTCCGTTGAGAAAGCAGTAAAGGACAGCAACTACAAAACCCTGAAAAGAACAGAGAATATTTGGAAAACAACTATAACAATTATTATCATTAAATAAAAATACTAATAAATATAGTGTAAGTGTAACTGCTTATCTCTGCATTTGGTCAAACTTTGACCTTAACATAAATAAACCATGAATTAAGTAAGATATAGATTACAATTATAAACAGAATATGTAGATCTAGAATATAAATGAAATCAAAACATAAAACGAGATAGTCGTCTTTGTTTATATTTGTACTTCCACATCTAAAAGAACAAATAAGGGCTTGTCTACCTGAAAAGAGCCAAGACCAAGTTCAAACACAAGCCTTTCTCTCTTGCTGACATCTTCTGGTGTGAAAGCAAACACAGTATAATGGATACCAAATAGTGGGATGAGGAGAAGAGTGGAGCGGGCCAGACGCCTGTCAATCACACAACACACCAGTGATGTCAAAATAATACTCCACGTGTGAATGTAATGATCATAATTTTAAGAATGGGAATGTATAAAATTATTAGCATAAAATCATGTATAAGACTAACAGATAAATGCTGGACTCATTTCCTCCAATATCTGGAGACTGCAGCTTCTGCACTAGGATTATAATAATGCCAATGAAGAGTATAAAGTTGATCTGAGTGTAGAAAAAAACATACAACGCACATTTAGCAGCACTGTTTAGTGAACCGATATGAAAATGCAATATATATGAACAATAAAGTAAAAATATGTGCGCTTTATGGAAGTATGGAGATATTTTTAGTTGCTCTTACCATAATAGAAGCAAGAACAGGACCCTTGATTACCCACCAGATGGCAGAATTGTCATTGATGTCCCAGCACCTACAGGCAAAGTCACTTGTGCTCACATGGAAAGGTCGTTTTAAGCATTTGTTAACCAAATTTTTTTTTTCTTTTAAAACAAGTATATTAATTATAGATAATATGCAATAATCTAATATCTTACCCAATGTTATCAAAATGTGCTCTAAGGACAGCCCAGACAGCCACACATATTGTTGGAGTACCTGAATGGGACAACATAGAAAAATCAAATAGATATGTAAAACATATACAGTAAAACAGATTTTTCACATGACACTACATTAACAGGAGCTACTGTACAGTGTCATGAAAAGGTATTGACCCTTTTCCTGATTTTTTCTATTTTTGCATGCTTGTCACAGAGAATTGCTTCATGGAACCTCATATAAAATGTAATACAAACAAAGAAAACCTTTGCAAACACTAAATTCAGTTTGTAAGTGATAATTGCATTTATTTAAGATAATCAATTATAACTCTTAGTTTTATATGATATTTTGCATAACTTTCACTGTGAGAAATATGCAAAAAATAGAGTACATCTGAAGGGGGCAAACCAGGGAAAAAGAGGGGAAAATACTTTTAATGATACTGTATGTGTTCAGGAGTGTCTGAATGTATCTTGCATGTGCATGTTTGTGTGGGCCTTATTTTGTGTCTTACCCCATCCAATAATGGTGTACCAGTAGAAGTATCTTTTCTCAGGAAAGAATGTCTCAACGAGCAGAGTAAACAGATACAAGCCCTCGATGAACAGCCAAAAATAGTTTGACAAAACAGAATAATGAAAAAATACCATCACCGCCTTGCACTCCACCTGCACAATGAACAACATACATTAACCAACTATTTATCTGATTTGATATGACCTAAAGCATAATTTGTTTTCTTTTTTTAGCCCCTAAAATATCCTCACTCAAAACTAGAATCCACAGGAGAATTATACTGTAGTACAGGATAACATTCTAAGCACTTTAAGCTTGTTGGCCAATGGAAAAAGCAACTGTGGGGTGACTACATAGACCTCATTATCTGAAGCAAATTAAAGCACATAACAGCAACACAAACGTGTCATTCTGAGACTAATTCCTTCCAAGAATTAATGACATAGGCAACCCGAGATGTTAATGGGCTCATCACCATGACTGTCTATTTATGTGTGATGTGAAGACGAGAGCAAATGAGACTCACTGTGTGTATAAAGCAATGACTGCTGTCCTCCTCTGCATATAGAATGCCATCTTTGATGAAAACTGAAATGGCCCTCAGGATGAACGACACAAACAGGTTCATGTGAATGAAATTCCTGGTGCAATGTAGCTTCCTACATTGAATCAAAATAAACATAAAACATAAAATATATCATAAAATTGAACAAAAATGCATAAGCATTAACAGCAATGTACACAATGGCTCCCAAATGTATTTGGACACTTAAGTCACACTTGTATGAATGCCATTGCATTAGATAACAAAATATAACAATGTGGCATTTATGTTGAAAGAAAGAAAGCACAAGAAAACTTTTCAAGCAAATTATTTCACAAAATAAGTTTGTTTTAAACTATAAAATTGTTTTAAATTATAGGACAACAGATATTAATAACAAAATTAATATTTTCTGGTTGTCAATGGTTAATTTCTTAAGGTCTAGAAAAGGTCTTTCATCATTTGTTTGCAGACAACATTTGATTTGATCCATTTCGGGGCTAATATAAGTACACTTTGTCTTTTTCTTACTGAACTAGTTGGATACCATAGAACAATATACAATATGCAAATTGAAATATTCAGAAAATCTACTAATGGTCATCACCAACTTTAACACTGAGTATTTATTTAAAAGTAACTGACAATCTGTGCTCAAAACACATCTCTTCTTTTTTTTTTTACTTCTACACCTTACTAAGACAAATATGGCCCTGTTCTCTGTTTTCCTGTAATGTTTAAGTATAGATGATGGTTCATGACCTTGTTCTGAGCAAACAGGTTGACCCAGGTTGACATCTTACCTGAACCTGCAGAGAATGACCATGGCAGTGGTGAGAGACACCAGCGAGGTGCTGTAGCCCACAGTATAAAGAGCCTTCACTGACACATAGTACATGTCCTGCTCAACAAAGAGAGGAAAAACATCAATGTCAAGTTGATGCTATGTTATTTCAGACCCCATTCACAAACATAAAAAATGTGGTCAATTTACTTTCTCTCTCCAAATATACAGTTCACTACTGCAACAAAAACAGCACTATATTATAAAAAACGTCCTGGTTACTTGCATAACCTCCATTCCCTGATGGAGGGAATGAGAGGTTGTGTCGATGTAGTGACACTAGGGGTCACTCTTGGGAGCCCGAGACACCTCTGGTCTTTGATAAAAGGCCAATGAAAATTGCCGAGTGGTATTTGCATACCACTCCCCCGGACATAGGGGTATAAAAGGAGCTGGTATGCAACCACTCATTCAGGTTTTGTGCTGAGGAGCCGAGACAAGGTCCCAGCCATTTCAGCGGGTAGTTCAGCGTTGTGGCAGGAGGGACACAAAGTCTCGTTCCCTCCATCAGGGAACGGAGGTTACGCAAGTAACCAGGACATTCCCTATCTGTCACTCACTCAATGCTGTGTCGATGTAGTGACACTAGGGGTCCCTATACGAAATGCCGCAACTGGCTGAACTTTGTTATGTGAACTGCCGGTGTGTGACGGGCAGACCACTGTGTGCCTCGTAGCCAGTGCACCAGGCCAACATGTAACCTCCCCCAACACTGTTATGATTGTCGAACAGCCCTTTGGGGACAAGTCGATTACCCAAAAGATAGAGATGGGCTAGCCCAGTCGTGACCTCTTATCCCTTTTTTTTCCCTCTCCCCCCAAAAAAAGGGAATTAACCGACTGGGGCCACCAGGTCTAGACGGGGGGGGGGGGGTGTCCATCCCAAGGGGAAGACACCGTGGAGACCACACCCCATCCGGGGGGGGGGGGGGTATTTAAGTGGAAATACATCACATGGTCTTGCCGAGCTTTGTCAGAAGTATGCCAAGTGGAGATGTCCCATGGTAGGTCCTACCTTACGGAGGAGGAGTTACTACAAGCATGGTGACTGGGGCAGAGTGCCCAAGGAAGACGCAGTTTACCAACAGGGAAACGAATTAACTGAAGATATACGTAGCATGGGGTTACCTACAGGGAACCAACACATGTGGAGCACCTACCCCAGTACAGGGCTTAGTTAGCACATGTACTGAGCTGGCAGTGAATTTCTCCGCAAACTCGTCTGCCACAGGGCTCGGAAGAAATCAACTGGGAGTCAACGGCATACGTCTTCAGCTCAGGGGAGGTGAAAGGCACTATGCGCAAGCGATACACCCGGCCGGCTGTCCCGGACTTACCTGCTTGTGCGTGCCACTACATGGGACGAAACTGGGTCCACCCGGAGGTTGTAGAACCTCGCAAAGGTGTTGGGTGTTGCCCAGCCCGCTGCTCTGCAGATGTCTATTAGAGAGGCACCCCTGGTCAAGGCCCAGGAGGCCGCTACACCCCTGGTAGTATGGGCTTGTAGCCCTACCGGGGGCGGCACATCCTGGGCGTGATATGCCATAGTTATGGCGTCAATGAGCCAGTGGGCGATCCTCTGCTTGGAGACAGCGCTTCCTTTCCGCTGTCCACCAAAGCAGACAAAGAGCTGCTCAGAGACTCTATGTGTAAAGCTCTATGTGTGATCCAAATAGATGCATAAAGCACGCACTGGACACAGCAATGTCAGGGCTGGGTCTGCCTCCTCCTGGGGCAGCGCTTGCAGGTTCACCACCTGGTCCCTAAAAGGGGTCGTGGGAACCTTGGGCACATAGCCCGGTCGGGGTCTCAGGATCACATGAGAGTAGCCCGGACCAAACTCCAGGCACGTTTCGCTGACAGAGAATGCTTTCAGGTCTCCTACCCTCTAGATGGAAGTGAGTGCAGTCAGGAGGGCAGTCTTAAAGGAGAATGCCTTAAGCTCAGCTGACTGCAAAGGCTCAAAGGGGGCTCTCTGTAGACCCTGAAGAACTACAGAGAGGTCCCGTGAGGGAACGAGGCACGGTCTGAAGGGATTCAGCCTCCTTGCGCCTCTCAGGAACCTGAGAACATGCTTCCCTAAGGACTTACCGTCCACTGTGTCGTGGTGTGCCGCTATAGCAGCTACATACAGCTTCAAGGTGGAGGGGGACAGCCGCCTTCCAACCTCTCCTGCAGGAAGGAAAGCACCGATCCGACCGTGCATCTCTGGGGGTCTTCGCGTCGGGAAGAACTCCACTTAGCGAACAAACGGCAGTTAAAGGCATACAGGTGCCCCGTGGAGGGGGCCCTAGCCTGAGTGATCATGTCTACCACTGCTTGAGTCTTCCACGTCCCATCCAGGGGCCAGACATGGAGATTCCAGAGGTCTGGTCGCGGGTGCCAGATGGTGCCCTGTCCCTGAGAAAGAAGATCCTTCCTCAGGGGAATTTGCCAGGGGGACTGTCGCGAGGAGCGTGAGGTCCGAGAGGTAACCTGCCGTGACAGTGTATCTGCTGCAGTGTTGAGGTTGCCCGGGTCATGAGTGGCTCGCAGCGACTTGAGGTGCTGCTGACTCCAGAGGAGGAGATGGCAGGCGAGTTGTGACATACAATGGGAGCGCAGACCGCCTTGACGTTTGACATATGCTACCATTGCCATGTTGTCTGTCCGAACTAACACATGCTTGCCCTGGATCAATGGCCAGAACCTCTGCAGGGTGAGCAGAATTGCCAGCAACTCGAGGCAGTTGATGTGCCAACGCAGCCCCAGCCTGTACTGAAGGCGTCTGTCATAACCACGATGCGCCTGGAGACCTGCTCTAGGGGAATGCCTGCCCGTAGAAATATGAGGTCGGTCCAAGGGCTGAAGAGGCGGTGACAGATCGGCGTGATGGCCACACGATGTGTCCTGTGGCACAATGCCCATCTCA
This sequence comes from Myxocyprinus asiaticus, assembly GCF_019703515.2. NCBI lineage: Eukaryota > Metazoa > Chordata > Actinopteri > Cypriniformes > Catostomidae > Myxocyprinus > Myxocyprinus asiaticus. Next base: position 29,855,842 of record NC_059355.1, read on the forward strand.
GGACTCGAGTCTGAAGCCAGTGCTGAAGCGGTCTCATATGCATCAACCCAAACGGAGTGGCCACCGCTGAGGATGCCATATGCCCCAGGAGCCTCTGAAAGAGTTTCAGTGGAACCGCTGTTTTCTGTCTGAATGCCGTCAAACAGGTCAGCACCGACTGTGCATGCTCGTTCATGAGGCGCGCCGTCAACGAGACTGAGTCCAACTCCAAACCGAGAAAAGAGATGCTCTGAACCGGGAGGAGCTTGCTCTTTTCCCAGTTGACCCAAAGCCCTAGTCGGCTGAGGTGCGAGAGCGTAGTAGAGAGAGAGAAGTAGGGGCTGTAAAACCCCTTCTTCATCTCGGCTGGAGGGACAATCTTGTCGGACGTACCGGCAGGTGGGGCTTCGCGGCGGGGCGGAGCCTGAGGTGCCACACCGTGTGGCCGTGCTGAGTTCAGGGACATCGAAGTACTTACCTGGCCTGTCCTCGTGACCCGTGGAGACTGTCACATCGGGGGTGGATTTGTGCCACAGCTGGGTGCTCAGGGGCAGGGAGACCACCGCTGGAGCGCCAAACCTGCCAAAATGGAGTGGTGGACGGTGGTCATGATGATGGCCGTGCACACTGGGTATGTGATCCAGGGAACAAGGAAACCGCTCTTGCTGATGCAGCGCAATTAAATGCAAAGGTAACAAAAGATTCTCTTCCTGGCCCTCCACCGGGGATGGAGTGGTCTACTTACCAGCTCCAGAGCAGCAGGTTTCGTCGTCCCTGGGTCGCCAGTCTCAGGGTGCTTCGAAGCCTTTCGCGGGTTCTTGGTGGCCGCGAGATGGGTGGTGTCTGCTTCCTGCAGTGGGCTCCATGCCGGGGCCAGGCCGCAGGGGCGGGCTGCGGCGGAGCCGGTGCAGTCACCACAGGGGGACGCCCTTGGCGACGAGCAGACGGGGTGCAGGATCTTGAGCCGCGCCGGGACAGGATGTGCTGGATAACCTCCGTCTGCTGCTTCACCGCTGAGAACTGCTAGGCAAAGTCCTCGACGGTGTCGCCAGACTGGCCAACCTGAGAATTGGGGGCAGCAAGGAACCATGCCTTGTCGGCCTCCCCCATCTCCACCAGGTTGAGCCAAAGGTGGTGCTCCTGGACCACCAAGGTGGACATCACCCGCCCAAGAGACCGCGCCGTGACCTTCGTCACCCGGAGAGCGAGGTCGGTCGCCAAGCGCAGCACCTGCATCAATCCTGGGGTGGAACTACCCTCGTACAGTTCCTTTAGCGCCTTGGCTTTGTGGACTTGCAGGAGAGCCATGGCGTGCAGGGCAGAGGCGGCTTGTCCAGCGGCACCGTAGATTTAGGCCCTCAGGGATGACGTAAACCTACAGGCCTTGGACGGGAGCTTTGGGCGCCCGCGCCAGGTGGCAGCTCTGCGGGCATAGGTGCACCGCAAGCACCTTATCCACCGGAGGGATTGCCGAATAGCCCTTGGCCGCCCCACCATCGAGGGTAGTGAGGGCGGGGAAGCTGAAAGATCGGGACCGGGCAGTAAAAGGTGCCTCCCATGACCTTGTCAGCTCTTCATGTACTTCCGGGAAGAAAGGAACGGGGGTGGGGCGTGGCTGTGAGCGGCGCCGCGAGCCCAGGAACCAATCATTGAGCCGTGAGGGTTCAGGGGATAGTGGAGGGTTCCTCTCAAACCTGACGCTCGTGGCTGCCCAGGAAAGCATGTCATCATCTCCGCATCAGCCTGTGACTGGGCGACTGCACCCAAAGGGAGGAGCCCAGCTGAGGCTTCCGCATCCGACTGGATGAGCCTGCTCTCCGATGCTGTGCTCGAGAGCTCATCACCTTTGCAGGCTCCGAATAAGAGGTCGAACTCGCCGTGAGACGAGCTGGCAGACTCATCCGGGAGCCCGATCAGGGTAGACGAGCTTGCTGGGGAATGGGAGGTCCGTGGGGGGATACCCGGCGGAGGTGGTCCCATTGGGGTCCCCAAATCGCCCCCAGTGCTAGCCACACTGGCCTCATACCCATGGGTAGAAGGACTGAGGCGGGGAGCCTCTGGAGTGGCTTGCTTTCTTACGAAGGTAAGCCGCGACCGCATCGTTGCCATGGACACGTTTTCGCAATGAGTACATGACCCATCCACGAACGCTGTCTCCGTGTGAGCAGCGCCCAAAACGAAAGACAGTGATCGTGGCCATCAGAGGATGAGAGATAATGAGTGCAACCAGGAATAACACACAAACGGAAAGGCATCTTTAAAAAGACGCATCTTTAAAAAGACGTTCCGTGTGTGCCACTCTTTTAGAGAAATATGCTCTTTTAGAGAAATATACTCTTTTATTTCTGCCGAAGCGCCCAGGGGTGTTCTCTGCAGTGCACCAGTGCAGAGGGGGGAGAAGCCGCTGAAATGCACCGTCAGATCCAGCAGAGGTGAATGAACAGCCATGGGAATTCAGCTCAGTGAGCATCGACTGTTCAGCTCCGAAGAGAAAATCTGAATGAGTGGTTGCATACCAGCTCCTTTTATACCCGTATGTCCTGGGGAGTGGTATGCAAATACTACTCGCCAATTTTCATTGGCCTTTTATCAAAGACCAGAGGTGTCTCGGGCTCCCAAGAGTGACCCCTAGTGTCACTACATCGACACACTACAGTGACAGATAGGGAACAAATCTAATAATTTGATTTTAGTACCTCTCTGTAATTAATGCCCATGTCTTTAGATATTTTAGAGGAGGCAGAGGAAAATAATAAATAGAAGCAAAAGGAGAAGAAAAAGAAAAGGTGAAAGATACTTACTGGACTTGTTCCATTGTCATTAAAAGGGCAAACGTCAACATAGTGAGGGAGCATCTCTGACCAGCCATCCTCAGTGCAGTTACGACTCACCTTTCCAAAGTCTACAAAGAAATAATAATAATAATAATAAATACTATTCAAAAGCAAATATACGCTATTAACACTTAAATTTTTTAATTTTCTGAAGAAAATGTGAGAGGTGCTTGCAACATTGCTCTAGTTGCTTACTGGCCCAAGTCAAAAGACCCCAACACCACCAAGTCTATGTGATGTTTCCTCCTTCAATGTAAGTAAATGAGATGTTTTGTTTTGTTTGTGACCATTTTTTGTCTGCCAGGCATAAAATATTAATCTGATCACTTAGAATAGTAATAGCACACCTTTCCTCAATATGCCACACAATTGCATTTATTTTCTTAACAAGCAATACTAACTAGTCCTCACCATCATTTTCTTCACTCATGACATCAAACAGCTCAGGACAGGGCATCCAGACCACCTGACCAATTCTGGCTGGCTGCCAGCAGGTGAGGTTGTCCCACATCCATCGACAGACTGGAAAAATAAAACAAAAAGATCAGTAGGCATCTGAGGCTGAAACTTGGTGATTGCTGATGGCAGTTCTGTGACTGTAAGACCCAGTTTTTATTGGGGTATCTGTTGCACATGAGAATTGAACAGCCTAGTTTAAGATATATTTAGATGTGCTAATTGAAAGCCATTCTTATGGTGCAAGTAGCAGAGATAGTCTTCCCATAAAGAAATATACTGTATGCATTAAAAATAATAATAATAATAATAATGTCACAGCATTTTTGCATGCATATATGATTAAACAGTTCATTTAAAGTCTGTAACATTTAAGGAAATGTTTAAATTAATTTACTTATTAAGCAAGAAGCATTGTACTGAATATCAGCACAGCTGTGATTAAACATGAACGGGTCACAGCCACGCTGATATTCAGTACAATGCTTCTTGCTTAATAATTAACTGAATTAACTGCAGATTTTCAGTCAAACAGCACAATTACGAATGTGATATTGCTTTTATAAAACAGTTCTATATAAAAAAATAAAAATAAATAAGTATATAAATATCAAGTAACTTCAATTTTAGGCAAAACATGACCAGTTATTGCTCTGCCAAAACAGCTCCAAGCAAAGCTAAAGTTTAAATGTTGTATTTCACAGAGCAATGCACAGACTAAACTCTATGGAGTGTAAGCATTGGTCCCAGTGCCACATTACGATTCCCACTAGCATTGTAACGTGGCTCGAGTTATTTCAACTTTGACACCATCGCTGCTGACTTTACGAAGCATCAGCCAATGATAACTGGGCAATTTGCATAAACAAAGTCTGTGGCTAAGTTCGGAATGGCATACTACCATACTGCTCTTACTATTTCTGCCACAGCCAGACATGGCAGAAATAGTAGGAGTAATACTGGTATTATGGCATTCCTAACTCACCATGTCTTAGCAATGACAGGTCCAAGTTTACACCGTAGTCATTCATACACGTTTTACCTCTCTAATGATGTCTTTTAGAGAACAAAGAATCAGGAAATTTTACAACTGTCAAACTTTATAAAGACATATTGGATATTATTTTTTTATTCACAAAAACCTCAGTTCTTTTAACTAGAGGTAGACGATATATAATTTTTACATATTAATCAGTGCCAATAGTTGTTTTTTTGATAGTTGCAAATAGCTCCACCCTGACGGGAATTTTATATATATATATACAAAATTCTTCATCATCTATCATCATAAGCTCTGTGTCTGTGCACATCATAGTAGGGAAAGACGACATATTATTTTTTAACATTATATCAATCGATTTTAAAAATTATTGTCTGATTAAATGGTTATAAACCTTTTCCACCACCTTAGTTATCAGTATCTAAAAAAATTGGTCCACCTCTTCTTTTAAGTCATTTAAATTCACCAAGAACTTCCTAAGACCATAACGTAAATTAATTCTCTTATTATTTTCTCCAATGAATGCATCAAAGCAAGTGCTAGCACTTGTTTCTCTTCTCCAAATACACATTTTCAATGTTTACTATACACACCTCCCACATTCTTGCCTGGCAAACACAAAAATCGCCCCTCCGTGACACTTTCTGCATCGCTTGTCATGTGGAGGGCAAAGCAGCGCTTGACATGTGGAAGCCGCTTGACAACCTATCTGGAATGGCGCGAACACATACAAATGTAATGGTACAAAAACAGTGAAGCTTCTCAGTGCTGTTATACTAAATATCAGCACTCTAGGAACAATGTTTGTCCAGAAATGTTGTGTAAATACATACATTGTTTTATCTAATTAACCAATATTTGGTATTTTTTCTTATTCTCTCTTTCTTTCTCTCTCTCATGCTGTCATGATCTCATGATTCCACTATTTCTGTGTGCTATCATTGTGTGTTTGTGTACGTGTATATAAGCATTGAGAACATCTTAGCCTATTTATTTATCCCTTTATGTATTTTCATTTTCATATTGCTCTTCAAAAATCCTTCTAGTAATCTATTCAGGGGAAGAGAGACTGTCACAGTGAACTAACCATGTGATGCTAAAGTATCTTATCAACTCCATCAAGGATTAAGGACCCAAAGAGACACACTGCAGTAAGAAGTGCAAGTGTGCGTTGCTGAAAAAGTGTGCTCATCTTGAATTAAATTAGCAATGCAGGACAACACATGTTTGCAGTGCTCTTTCTCTGCTCAGTCACATAGCACTACCATCAACATAGAATGTTTTCACAGTACTTTCAAAACGTTCCCCCAACATTCTTACAAAGAAGTAAAAAAAACCCCCAATTTAAAATAACAATTTAGTTTATCTTGTCACTTTACAGTTATATGGGATTTTTTGTGTAGCATTCCTTTTGCACACTTGCATTCTTGAAAGCTTGCTGTCTTGCTGCAACCTAATAAAGTGTACACTCCAACTAACATGCATAAATTCAAACAGTGTAAAGTACACATTTGCTTCTTGGTGGTCTGTGTAAATGTCACACATCTGTAATAACAAAAGGCCAAGTGAGTGCGTTTGAAATACTCAGTATCTTAAGTAAAGCACATTAATGTCTTGTCCCTTGAATTATTGCAGTCTAGAACCAAGTTTGTTTTCTTTTTTCTTTTTCTTTTTTAACTGCACTCAAGAATGCTTATAACAGTGTTCAGTTTTAGTTTAAATTCTAACATTTTCTTTGAGCATATTGGAATATTAAGGATGAAATTTTCCATTCCAGAGTTTTTAGTGTCCTTTCACATTAAAGCAAACTGACATGTATCACACAATAGCTGGCTCAGGCTGTTGCCATTAAAAACAGACAACTGTCAAACACTCTTTACTGTCTATCACATTCGGTATTTATATCAGTCCCAGTTTCTATGTGTGGGCAGTGCTAAACACTGAATAATGAAACCATGAAATGCATGAAACCAAATACTTTTAATGTAAGATGCAGCTGGGAGATTACTCTATAAATATACTCATTTTATAGATGAACAAATTAATTATAGAAATAAATGTGATATCTATAGCTATGTGAACATAAGTCAAATTCCATGGGGATGCAAAGAGGTTTCAGAAGCACTCTCTTCCTGGAATACATTGCAACACTCACGCAAAATGACGGATTATGATTTCTCTCCCGAGAGCAGCTTTAATTACTTGTGTAAATTGGGCACAGATGTGTGATAGATGATGTTAGATAAAAGACAAAGCTGTTTGTCCTTGTGCTTTAGAATTTTCCAGATATACAGCACTCTGTTCCAGACTGCCTGAAAATATCTGGCAAAGCATGAGAGCTGAATTATGCACCAAAGAGCCAATGATCCAATCATTGATTATTTTGAACAACCAAAAATAGGTTTAAGTGCATTAGGCAACATAATGGGTTAAAGATGAAGAGATCCACATAGACTCATATTTGTAGCCCACATAAACCACAAAAAGCTTCCAGCAATCTTGTGTATTTGTTGTTATTATTTGCTTTCAAGTATATTTCAGTGCTCCCTTCAGCTTTCCCATGTTTCGGATCATAGCCTGCAACTGAAAAAAACACACATCACATCACACTTTCTTGTCTCCCTATGGGCAGTTCTAGTTACATGTTAACACACTAGACCATTCCCTAATGACAGCTCCTTGTCAAATCAAACTGTCAACATTTCATTACTGGCTGTGATAGTGACTGTCCAAAGGATTATGCTCAATACCACACGCAGACAGCACTGATGTCAAACTACTGGAAGAGATCAGTGCTTATGATCTTCCTCCCAATTCCTGTCTTAAATTCACCATCTTAATCAGACAGCGTTGAGTTTAATTCTGTTACCCATTTATTTCTGTTTGAGTCTTGTGAAATCCTAAATCTAAATTGAACACTTGTAAAAGTAGATAACATACTAATTTATGTTTTTGTTTTTTACTTATTAAAAAGTTAAAATATAAAATATACATTTTTGAGAATATCTCCAAGCACAATATATTTAGCTGAATAAAAAAAAAGACTGTTTTCTGTAAATCCTAATTTTGAAAATATTAGGATTAAACACTAATTACTTTGAACTGCATATCAAAATTGACATGCAGTATTTATGGAAATGTGTGGCTCTAAATTTGCAACAGAGAAACTGTATGGATTGCAAATTGCTACAGCAAATTATAATAATGAACTTGCAGTCCAACACATGATAAAGATCACCTTCAATATAACACAACCACAAAAACACACACAGACACATAATTGTTTCAGCTGTCATGCTGGGGATGTTGCCCTAAATTTTATTGTTTTTATACTGAGCTGATTATTTGGTCCCCACAATGTAGGCACATAGACATAAATGCATATATAGTTCTTACCTAATTCAGGTTCACTGATGGGGTCATCCATTGCCATCCTTTCCATGCACTTCTCTTTCTCTAACTGAATGACACAGTCTGGGTGCATGCAGTAGATCTGAAAGATGTATAGAACACAAAGCCCACTGTTAGATTCAGACACAACTGCTGTTATATTTAGCTTTTTATGTTACTAGTTCAGAACAGCAATAAAAAAGGTATAGTAATTATACTGAAAGTATAATGGGTACAGCTTATGACTACAAGAATAGCAGATAGTTTGTCATTAGTTTCAGTGCTGTGTTTTGGTGCCACAAACTACCTTGCAATGGAGTTACTACTAATTTAGCTACTTCTGAGAACAAAATAAGTCTGTGATACGATGATCATAGCACTTGAATGATATGAATATATTGACATATGCTGCAATGAGAAAGAACCAAAGAAAGAATACTATCACAAAATAATATGTAAAATCAAATGGAATACACTTTGCTGGATAGCAGGCAGTCAAAACACTTCAGCAAGCCCAGATTGCTGGGGTTATGTGTATTGTTCTGTCATTCTGTAAGGTATGAGTAATACAAAAATATTCTTTACAAGGTATAGGTATACAGTAGGTAACCTCACAGGCAGGCAAAATGTCCTGGTTACTTTCGTAACCTCCGTTCCCTGATGGAGGGAACGAGACGTTGTGTCGATGTAGTGACAATAGGGGTCACTCTTGGGAGCCCCAAACACCTCTGCTTATTTGAAAAAAGGCCAATGAGAAATGGCGAGTGAAATTTGAATGACACTCCCCTGGACATATGGTATGCAACCACTCATTCAGGTTTTGTGCTGAGGAGCCGAGACCAGGTCCTGGCCATTTCAGTGGGTAGTTCAGTGTTGTGGCAAGAGGGACACAATGTCTCGTTCCCTCCATCAGGGAACAGAGGTTACGAAAGTAACCAGGGCGTTACCTATCTGTCACTCACTCGACGTTGTGTCGATGTAGTGACACTAGGGGTCCCTATACAAAACGCCACAACTAGCTGAACTGTGTTGGGTGAACTGGCGTGTGTGACGGGCAGACTGCTATGTGCCTGATAGCCAGCACACCGGGCCATCATGTAACGTCCCCAATGCTCTTATGAGCATCGAACGGTTCATGAGGAACAAGTTGACTGCCCAACTATAGGGACAGGCTAGCCCAGGCTAGGCCTCTTTTCCCTTTTTTTTCTCCCCATAAAGAGTGGAATTTGTTAACTGACTGGGAGCCATATGTGTCTGCGTCGGGGGGTGTCCCTCCCAAGGGGAAGACACCGTGGAGACCACACCCCGCCCAAAAAGAGGGGAATACGTCACATGGTCTTACCGAGTCTTGTTGGAAGTATGTCATGAGGAAAGTCTCATGGTAGGTCCTACCCAAAGGGGGAGGATTTTCTACAGAGCATGGCGACAGGGGGAAGAGGGGCCTCTGTCCAAGGAAGACGCAGTTTGCCGTCAGGGAAACAATTTTGTGGAAGATATCACATGGGGTCACCTTCAAGGAACCAGCACATGTGGAGCACCTACCTCAGTACAGGGGCTCATTAGCACGCGTACTGGGCCAGTCAGCGAGTTTCTCCGCAAACTCAGCTGCCAGAGGGCTAAGGAGGAAAGTCATCCAGGGATCACAGTCTGTGAACATGACTGGGAGTCAAGAGCGCATGTCCTCACCTCGAGGGAGGGGAAAGGCACTATGCGCAAGTGGTACACCCGGCCAGTTGTCCTGGAACTTACCTGCTCGAGCCTGCCAATATACGGGATGATACTGGCTCAACCCGGAGATTGTAGAACCTCGCAAAGGTGTTGGGTGTTGCCCAGCCCGCTGCTCTGCAGATGTCTGCCAAAGAGGCGCCACTGGCCAGGGCTCAGGAGGCAGCCACATTCCTGGTGGAGTGGGCTCGTAACCCCACAGGGGGTGGCACATCCTGAGCCTGATATGCCATCGTGATGGCGTCGATGACCCAGTGGGTGATCCTCTGTTTGGAGACAGCGCTTCCTTTCCGCTGTCCACCAAAGCAAACAAAGAGCTGCTCGGAGCTTCTAAGGCTCTGCGTACGATCCAGAAAGATGTGTAAAGCTCGCACCGGACCCAGCAACGCCAAGGCTGGGTCTGCCTCCTCCTGAGGCTGCACTTGCAGGTTCACCACCTGATCCCTAAAAGGAGTTGTGGGAACCTTGTGCACATAGCCCGGTCGTGGTCTCAGGATCACATGAGAGTAACCCGGACCGAATTCCAGGCATGATTCACTGACAGAGAACACTTGCAGGTCCCCTACCCTTTTGATGGAAGTGAGTGCAGTCAGGAGGGCAGTCTTCAAAGAGAGTGACTTAAGCTCAGCTGACTCCAAGGGCTCAAAGGGAGCTCCCTGTAGACCCCGAAGGACTATGTAGAGGTCCCATGAGGGGATGAGGCACGGTCTGGAGGGATTCAACCTCCTAGCGCCTCTCAGGAACCTGATGATCAAGTCATGCTTCCCCAAATACTTACCATCTACTGCATCGTGATGCGCCGAAATAACGTCTACATACACCTTCAGGGTGGAGGGGGACAGCCTCGTAGAGGGAGCTCTAGCCTGAGTGATTGTGTCTACCACTGCGGGTGGTAGGCCACTTAGGTCTTCCACGTCCCGTTCAGGGGCCAGACGTGGAGATTCCAGAGGTCTGGTCTGGGTGCCAGATGGTGCCCCGTCCCTGAGAAAGAAGGTCCTTCCTCAGGGGAATTTGCCAGGTGGGGGCTGTCGTGAGGAGTGTGAGATCCGAGAACCATGTCTGGGTGGGGCCAGTAGGGTGCTACTAGGATGACCTGCTCCTCATCCTCCCTGACCTTGCACAGGGTTTGTGCAAGTAGGCTTACTGGGGGAAACGCATATTTGCGTAGTCCAGGGGGCCAGCTGTGTGCCAGCACATCTATACTGAGGGGTGCCTCGGTCAGGGCGTACCAAATCGGGCAGTGGGAGGATTCCCGGGAAGCAAACAGGCCTACCTGTGCTCGACCGCATCGACTCCAAATCAGCTGGACCACCTGAGGGTAACCTGACGTGTCAGCATGTCCGCTGTGGTGTTGAGGTCACCCGGGATGTGAGTGGCTCGTAGCGACTTGAGGTGCTGCTGACTCCGGAGGAGGAGATGGCAGGCGATTTGTGACATGCAATGGGAGCGTAGACCACCTTGGCGGTTGATGTACGCTACCGATGCTGTGTTGTCCGTCTGGACCAACATGTGCTTGCCCTGGATCAATGGCCGAAACCTCCGCAGGGCGAGCAGTACTGCCAACAACTCTAGGCAGTTGATATGCCAACGCAGCCGCGGGCCAGTCCAGGAGCCGGTGGCTGTGTGCCCATAGCATATGGTGCCTCAGCCTATCTTGGAGGTGTCTGTTGTAACCACGACATCCCTGGGGACATGCTCTAGGGAAACCCCTGCCCGTAGAAATGCAAGGTCGGTCCGAGGGCTGAAGAGGCAGTGACAGATCGGCGTGATGGCCACACGATGTGTCCCGCGGCGCCATGCCCATTGAGTCTGAAGCCAGTGCTGAAGCGGTCTCATATGCATCAACCTGAGCGGTGTGGCCACCGCTGAGGATGCCATATGCCCCAGGAGCCTCTGAAAAAGTTTCAGTGGAACCGCTGTCTTCTGTCTGAACACATTCAGACAGTTCAGCTCTGACTGTGCACACTCGTTCGTGAGGCGTGCCGTCATCGAGACTGAGTCCAACTCCAAGCTGAGAAAAGAGATGCTCTGAACCGGGGAGAGCTTGCTCTTTTCCCAGTTGACCCGAAGCCACCAGGTCCCTGTGCGCACACAACACATCCCGAGAGTGAACTAGGATTAGCCAGTCATCGAGATAATTGAGGATGCGGACACCCACTTCCCTTAGCGGGGCCTTCATGAAGATGCGAGGGGACAAGGACAGGCCGAAGGGGAGGACCTTGTACTGGTACACCCGGCCCTCGAAAGCAAACCACAGGAAGGGTCTGTGTCGAGGTAAGACAGAGACGTGGAAGTATGCGTCCTTCAGGTCTACCGCCGCAAACCAATCTTGATGCCGGATGCTCACTAAAATGCATTTTTGCGTTAGCATCTTGAACGGGAGTCTGTGTAAGGTCCAAGATTGGCCGCAACCCACCGCCTTTCTTCGGTATGATGAAGTAGGGGCTGTACAACCCCTTCTTCATTTCGGCCTGAGGGACAGGCTCTATCGCACCCTTCCGTAGAAGGGTAGCGATCTCCACACACAAGGTAGTGGTGTTCTCACCCTTCACCGAGGTGAAGTGGATGCTGCTGAACCTGGGCGGGCACCTGGTGAACTGAATCGCATTGACGAGTCGGACGGTCCGGGTCAGCCATCGCGACAGGTTGGAAAGCGTGAGCCACGCGTCCAAATTCCGGGCGAGGGGGACCAAGGGGATAATCATGTCAGTCGTACCGGCAGGTGGGGCCTCGCGGCGGGGCGGAGCCTGAGGTGCCACGACGTGGGGGCTCAAACCCCGTGGCCGTGCTGAGTCCAGAGACATCGAAGCACTTACCTGGCTCCTGACACCTACCATAAGATTGGTCGAGGAGGGGGGAGGAGGAATATCATCCCCGCAGTCCGTCGGAACCAACCCGGTGTGGGCATGTTGTGCCAAATCTGGGCGCGCAGGGGCGGGGGTCCGCCGCTGGAGCGCCGAACCTGCCGAAATAGGACGGTGGACGGCGGTCATGATGCACCTGACATGTGACCCAGGGAACAAGAAAACCACTCTTTTGTTGAAGTTTTGGGTACTGCAGCCCTTTGGGCATGCAGCAAAAAATGAAACAAAATATTCTCCTCCCGGCCCTCCACCAGGGGATGGAGTGGTCTGTCTACCAGCTCCATAGAAGCGGGTCTCCTCATCCCTGGGTCGCCCATCTCAGGGGCGCTTCGAAACCTTCCTACGGTTCTTGGCAGCCGGCCGTGAAATGGGTGGCATCTGCTTCCTGTGGTGGGCTCCACGCTGGGGCCGGGCCATGGGGATGGGCTGCGGCAGAGCCGGTGCTGTTGCTGCAGGAGGACACCCTTGGTGATGAGCAGATGCGGTGCGGGGTCTTGAGTCGCGCCGGGGCAGGATGTGTTGAATAGCCTCCGTCTGCTGCTTCACTGCCGAGAACTGCTGAGCAAAGTTCTCGATGGTGTCGCCGAACAGGCCAACCTGGGAGATGGGGGCATCAAGGAACCTTGTCTTGTCAGCCTCTCTCATGTCGACCAGGCTGAGCCAAAGGTGGTGTTCCTGGACCACCACGGTGGGCATCGCCTGCCCGAGAGACCGCGCCATGACCTTCGTCACCCGGAGAGTGAGGTCGGTCGCCGAGCACAGTTCCTGCATCAATCCTGGGTCAGAACTACCCTTGTGCAGCTCTTTTAGCACCTTGGCTTGGTGTTCCTGCAGGAGAGCTGTGGCGTGCAGGGTGGAGGCGGCTTGTCCAGCGGCACCATAGGCCTTAGCCATCAGAGACACCGTAAACCTACAGGCCCTGGACGGGAGCTTCGGGTGCCCGCGCCAGGTGGTGGTGCTCCATGGGCACAAGTGCACCACGAGCGCCTTATCCACCTGGGGATCACTGAATACCCCTTGGCCACCCCACCATCAAGGGCAGTGAGATTGGGGAGCTGAAAGATCGGGATCGGGTAGTAAAAGGTGCCCCCCACGATCTTGTCAGCAACTCATGCACTTCCGGGAAGAAAGGAACCGGGGCGGGGCGCAGCCGTGAGCGGCGCTCTGGGCCCAGGAACCAATCTTCAAGCTGCGAGGTTTCAGGGGAGAGTGGAGGGTTCCACTCTAGCCTGACGCTCGCAGCTGCCCGGGAAAGCATGTCTGTTATCTCCGCGTCGGCCTGAGACTGGGTGACCATACCCGAAGTAGGAAGCCCAGCCTTAGTCTCTGCATCAGAGTGGATGAGCCCGCTCTCCGATGCTGCGCTCGATAACTCATCATCTTCCCGGGCCCAGAATAAGTGGTCGAACTCGCCCTGAGACGAGCCGGCGATCTCATCCGAGAGCCCGCAAGCGAGCGTACTGAGGAATGGGAGGTCTGTGGGGGGTTACCCGGCGGAGGTGGTCCCACTGGAGTCCCCAAATCGCCCCCAGTGCTAACCGACGCGGCCTCATACCCGTAGGTAGAAGGACCGAAGCGGGGAGTCACTGGGGTGGCTTGCTTTCTTATGAAGGCAAGCCATGACCGCAATGTTGCCATGGTCATGTTCTCGCAATGAGGACAAGACCCATCCACGAATTAAGTCTCCACGTGGGCAGCGCCCAGACACATAAGACAGCAATCGTGGCTGTCAGAAGAAGTGAGATAATGACCGCAACCAGGAATGACACACAAACGGAAAGTCATCTTTAAAAAGACGTTCCGTGTGTGCCGCTCTTTTAGAATTGAAAATATACTCTTTTTTTAGAATATACTCTTTTTGTTTGTACTGCCGAAGTGCCCAGGGGCGTTCTCTGCACTCCACGGGTGCAGTGGGGAAGAAGCCTCTGAAATGCACTTTAAAATCCAGCAGTTTGAGGTGAATTGAATTCAGTGCACTGAATGCAATCGCTCGGCTCCGAAGAGAAAATCTGAATGAGTGGTTGCATACCAGCTCCTTTTATACCCGTATGTCCAGGGGAGTGGCATGCAAATTCCACTCGCCAATTCCCATTGGCCTTTTTTCAAAAAGCAGAGGTGTTTAGGGCTCCCAAGAGTGACCCCCTAGTGTCACTACATCGACACAACGTCGAGTTAATTCTAAACAGTCCCAGTGTTATTCAAAAACTGTGGAATCCACATTTAGAAGATAATTTTTGTCTGGCAGTCGCTCACTTGGCCTTGTCAAATGAACAGATAAAGCTTAAAAAATTCTGACATTGTTGGAGCACAGTTTGATGAGCTCATCATTGACTCATTTTCATTGCCCTGCCTCAAGATGACAGTAGTCAGCCATCTACAGATGCATTTCCATAACGTTATACTGTACCTTTATTAGAGAGTAGTGACTGAGAAACCTAAAATGCATAAACCAATGAGATTTTTTTTTTCTAACAATCACAGTTAAAAAAAAAAGTGCTCGTAAATAGCAGGAAGTTGGAAGGTTACATAATATGACGTCACAGCTAGATATTTCTCTTAAATGAAAGCTGATATAAGATTAATGTCTAAACATCTGTAAAGCAGACAGGCAGTTATTTGTCCTTGTCCCTCTAAACCGTCAAGAGTTGTTGCCAGTGAAGATACATCAGGGGTTGCAGAGTACAAGGTCACTAAATAAACAATGAGAGGAGCCCAATAGCAGCCAAAGACAGTGAGACTTTTAAGGAACATGAATAAATAAAATGCAATTTTTGCATTCTTAACTACCATTCGTGTTTAAACCCACTTCGAATTCTCAGACTATAAATGTCATTTGCCTCTAAAATATAAATTAGTGGTCAAACATATTTCTGTGAGACAACACTGCAATGTTCCAGTTGTAGATGTTTAAGAAGAGCTCCCATGGAAAATAAACACTTATGGATTGCTAAGCTTGAATTGATATGCTGCTTCTACAATTGATTGCTGCTGTGATATTTTCTCAGAACAATTTTTACATGGATACTTAAATAAAATAAATAAAAAAATATACAAACTGCTGCCCACTCCTAGCAGGTCTTGGGACTGGTTTGTGATTCTGAATATTGCTTCTTAAAGCTAAACACATTCAATATTACACACACCCACACACAGCACACAAGACATTAAATATCTCTAGCCCAGTTTTTAGCGGCACTCAGAGCCAGTCCAAATGCGTGTTCCTTCTACACTTCTCTCTCCCACTCAGTATACGCTTTATGAAATCTCTCCATGTTTTATAAGGATTTTATAACTGCATAGATTTTTCATAAAATCCTTCTTAAGAGAGTTTTAACCAATGAACCAAACCAGCCACCTCAGAGGTGGATCACAACATTACAAACTTTGTTTTGAGGCAAAAAGGTATTTGAAAATACCATCTTTCACGAGGGCACAAACTACAATCCCATAAAGCATTGTGGATGATGTAATTGAATATAAAGCAATGGAAATATATGAAACTATTGAATTTAAGTTGTTTATTGTAAGTATAGAAACAATATAATTTACGGTTTTCAAAATATTCAGATATATACACATAAATAAGTAGCTTGAGGATGGAGGGAGATCGACTCATTAGCATCATTCACAGTGCATCATGGGAGTGGGTGGTTGTTTCCGGACTTGTTTGGCAGATTTCTTGGCCAAAGTTGTCTGATTGATGATGAAGCTTTCTCTGCTGAACCATGGGTAATATAGTTGTTCACCAGGAATTCCGCTATCAAACATGATTATTAAACAATGTAGTTGAAATAATGCGGACTGATGGTTTCAACGGAAGCATGTACCATCATTGAAGAACCTCGAAGCTCATGGTAGGTCTGTATTTAAAAGTTTCTAAGTTATTGTTGAAAATCAATTCGCCAAAATGAATTGGATTTTAACTCCAGGAACCAGAATGTTGCGCTCTATGGAGAGATAACCTATGAGGCATTAATAAGTGAAGATAGTTTATTCATAATGACAGTTTTCATAATGAATGCGTCACCTCAATATTTTTGAAAGGTTGTTTAAATCTGACCTGTTTTGTCAAATTAAAGGTATATTCCGGGTTCAATACAATTTAAGCTCTGTCGACACCATATGTGGCATAATATTGATTACAACAAGAATACATTTTGACTTGCCCCTCCTTTTCTTTAAAAAAAGCAAAAATCTGGGTTACAGAGCAGATTGCTGTCAAAAATAACCAACAACATCCTTCATCAACAGAAATTATACTATACACAATGGATCTTAAATAACAGACTATGAAATTATGTTATTGAAACCAGCCCTAATCCTGCTGATTTGAGGCCCCTGAGGTTGTGCCCCTGAGGTTGTGGTTAGTGTGATAATTGGTCTCAAAGCACTGTGCTTCTTGTGTGTTACCCTGAAAACATGAGCAAAATTTAATAAACATGAGCATTGCATTAATATTCATGAGGTCTCTGTCAACTCTCACCCTGCCTGCATCCCAGAACTGATTTCCATCATAAAGAGACTATGCAATTCACACCTACATAATGACAACAACATAAAACTGCACATAAACACACAAGTAGAACTAGTTCATTCCCCATATGTTTCTTTCTTTCTTTTTTCCCTTTCCTTGTTCTTTTTACTGTCAAACATTTTTTGTCCTCCTCTCTATCTTTCTCCACTACAAAAGAACAAGACATTCACTCGTATAGAGTTAATTTAATCATACCACTCTGGCTGCGCTATTCAAAGAATTGTTTGTAGAATTCAATGACCAATGTAAGTTTCATAAAATATACCACATTATTTCATACTGAAAATGGGTAAGTGGGATAGAGAGGATTAGTTGATGTCTTCAACTAATCTGCTCTATCCCTATGAACTAATCAACTAAAAGAAACCTCTTTCTTTTAAGTCAAGATTACCATGAGATTTACCATAAACAAAGGAATCAAAGTCAAATCTACCTTTTAAATCTTAAACTTCAGAAAAACAAGAAAAGGGCAATTGCTCTACTGAACAAAAAGAGTTTTAGTTTAAAGGTGCACTCAGTAATTTTTCCTCATTAAAAAAGTAGAACTCCTAAAGACATGAATTGTAATTTTGCAATATATGTAGGAAAACATGACCGCTCACATTAAAATGAAGACTTCAGTCATATCAATAACACTTTAAAAACTGTTTTATTCTACATGGAGATGGTCCGCACATGGGGGTGGCCACTTTCACTCATTGATTAAAGTAATCATAGCTGACTGTGAAAACTACATTTCTACAATGGCATCTGAAACTGAAAACTATTGATTTTAAGCTGCTAAGTGTCAGTGCAAGTCCAAGGTGACACAAAGACAAAAGTTACTGAGTGCACCTTAAATATCACAGGTTTTATCACAGATCTATCACATTTATCATATTCTTTTATCATCATTTTAATAAAAAATTAAAGTGCATCCACACCAGGAGGTGTATGAGGAAAGCTCGGAGGATCATCAGAGACTCCAGCCACCTGAGCTATGGACTGCTCTCACTACTACCTTCAGGCAGATGGTATCGCAGCATCAGGTCCCGCACCAGCAGGCTGCGGTACAGCTTCTATCTGCAGGCCATCAGACTGTTGAACTCAAACTAATAACATCACAACTGCATAACCCCACCCCATCTTCCCGTGCATTGCACTTTATAAGTTATCAGTTACACTGGTCTCAGACTGATCATGTTACACAGTACTGTATGTCTCATGTACCGCTCCGCACAGGCATACACTCCAGCATTGTAGACGGCACTATCAACACTACTCTGTGTCCCTTGGCACACCATTTGCACTACTGTATACTGCATTGCTCATCCTGCACATGATCACCCTATCACGGTTGTATTAAGTATTGTTTTATGCACACTATATATATCTCATTATTCTATATATTCAGTATATTTTATATATAATTCATATTTATAAATTAGTCCTCGTGCACTGTACATTGTATATTATCTGTACATTAGTATTATGTCAAAGTGTATATCTGTGTATATTGTATATGTAAATATTGTTCATACTATACATGAATCTATTGTATATTTTGTGGTCTGATATTTGTCCATACGGCACAGTTGGTGAGCATCCACTCAAGATTTTCATACCTGTACAGTCGTGGATATGGTGTTGTGGCAATTAAGGGATTTTATCTGATTTGAAAGTAATTCAAGATAAAAAAATTATTGACTTCTCTTTGGGGTCTTGTTTGGCAAAACAAAAATCCAGATTGCCCATTTGAAAATAAATTTTGTGATTCAATTTAGAAATCACTCCACATGACCCAATAATTGGATAGAATAAACTTACTATATAGGTAAAATACAATAAGTTAGTGGTGATTAAGTTTAATTTCAATTTGAATAATGTTAGGTTTCTCTAGTTTGTATTGCATAACACAGAGGTAGTTTCTGGTAGCCTTCATCTTTTCATGTACCCTGAAATCAACCAACAACTGCTGAATTTTTGACAAGTGCCATCCCAGATCAGACATTTTTGCATCAATTCAATAATGATTACCTTTCCTTCTAGCGCTATTAAAGTGCAGGCAACCTCTGAGACATGGTTCTTGTCCAATAGGAACAAGGAAGTAATGGACAGCATGATTCGGAGGTTGAATATTTACCCTAAAATTACTTTTTCAGTCCACTGACAGTATGGTTTAGTGTTGGGGTTTGGGTTAGAGCATCTGTTGACCGTCAGGAACAAATCCAGGCACCTTTGTAAAATCTGCAAATTTCGGTAAGCACAGACCGATTTCAGCAGCAGAACTTTCAACCTACTGTTGCCAAATTCACATTGTGATCAGCCTGGTCATTTTTATAGCATTTTCATTTTGTCTTCTCTCATTTGTTAAGGATAATGAAAGCACATTTTGCCTTTAGTTTTTGCATGTGGTTTGTGGTTTATTTAACTATTTTTATTATTATTGAGAAAAAAGTCACTGAAAAATATCTTTAAAGTACTTAAAAAAAAGAAAGAAAGAAAGAAAGAAAGAAAGAAAGAAAGAAAGAAAGAAAGAAAACAACACTGCTTATTATCTAACAACCATAATTGAAACTCCTTACTGAGACAGAACAGGAGTATAACCTTTGTAAATTTTCCATTGCAACGCCAATGTCAGCTTTTAGTGTTAACACTAAATGAAATAAAGCAGCATGGCCTTTCCCTTGAAGTACTCAATGTACCCTATGTTGGCCCTTGGACAGTTTACATTTGGTCTGTCTGGTGCCAATGGTTATTGGATGCCAGGAACCATCTAAGCACCAATGACTAAGTGACGTAAACTGCCCGTGAACATTTGTTTCTCCTCAGCTGGAAGCACAGACAGTAGAACAAAGCAAGAATGGTCTTCATGTCAACAAATATGGTTCTTCTCTCCTCAGTTATGAGAGGACAATTATGAAAGGAGTCGAACACCATATTAATCTAGCTGTCATTCAAGAAACTATAAGTCCCACTAGATTTGACAGATTTTTATTATTTACAGAAAACAATGACAAGAGAAACATCTGCACAAAAAAAAAAAAGATTATTTTGCATACACTGTATCTCTCTCTCTCTCTCTCTCTCTCTCTCTCTCTCTCTCTCTCTCTCTCTCTCTCTCCTTCGCCTCCTCTCCCACACTCTCTCTGTCTCACTGTTTGTGCTAAAAAAAATATTTAGCTTTTCAGTATCTTCATGTTTAAATGACTGGCATGGTTAAATTCATCTTTCACTTTCATGCAGTTCAGGTCCATTAATCCATAATAGATCTGCTTTATTTATATAACATAAAATGTGTGCATAGCTCACCAAAGGGAGAAGGATGAGTGTTAAAAACGGGTGCTGACATTTTCTCACTGTGGAAGCCATTTTGTCTGGAGCACTGATGCGATTATATCCAGCAGTCTGTGACAGCAGAGATGAGCAACAAAGTGCTGGATGGGAAACAGGTACACTGGAAAACTATTGCAGTTCTTCAAACCATCGATGGATCTGAAACACACACACAAACTGTGTAAGATGGAGTTGCATTGGCCTACTGGTTTATGATGTAATTGCATTTGACTTGCATTTGACTCAAAGAACATGTGTTAGTTTATACCAGAAAGTACAATAAATCCCCTCAAAATTAGATTTAATATATATATATATACATATTTTAAATGTATGCATGTTATAAAATAGATACTGTATTTACTGTCCTGGTTTCTGACTTGTCAATACAATTGTTATGCCAGTGTGTATCTGCATTAAGGATGATCCTTAATGAATTTGCTAAATAAAATTATGTTTTAGTAGGGCTGTCGATTTAACACATTAATTTAGAGTTATTAATTATATAAAAAAATAACATGTTAAAAATTAAAGACATTAATCATGTCCCCAGACAGTAATAGAGTGCAACAGTCTGGTTCCTGAAGTAAAAAATCCCATTCATTTCTTCCATAGACTAATTGATTTTCAATGCTAACTTGCAAACCTACCCAGACAGGAAACTGACGTCGATTCAACATCTATTTTTGATTGTGAAGGTCGAGATCAGTAATCAATCAGTTTTTGATGTTGAATCATCATTCACTTTTTGGTCGGTACATCAGAACATTATTAGGTCGAAAATAAAACATCTATTCAACGTCGAAAAACAATTTTTAATAAAAAAAAGTGCATCCACACCAGGCGGTGTATGAGGAAAGCTTGGGGGATCATCAGAGACTCCATACATGTCGACCCATTTGGTCGAAATCCTAATGTCTGTTCTATGTTGAAACTTGGTTGGATACATCAGAAATATATATATATATATATAAAAATGTTTTCAACTTTAACTTATGTCTGTTCTTTGTCTGAATTCCTCTCGTGAATGTCCAATGACGTGTGGCACGAGCCTGTAGATGTGCTGCGCCATACTGAATAAACTGTTGTTACACTCTCAAATACTGTTTTAATTTCTGAGATAAACCCTGTGGCATTGTGTGCACTAATGTTCACCATGAGGTCCAAATGAGCATTGCAAAGGTAGAAGTCTCAAGTTACAATATAACGTAAATTTAAAATGCATAATGTTCTGCCGTACCTACTGTAATTGTGTGATGTTTGTGTTTTAACCAAATGCTTTAAGGTTTTGATAATGACTGATAATGATTTTATGATAATGATTAGTAGTAGGACTGTTTAAAAATACTGTTTAATAATGTCACTCGGATGTACGTATTTCTGTATTTCAGAGAGACATGTGCAGTGACTTACCCCTGTTTCATTTGCTTCATGCTTTAGAAGGTAGTAATTTTTAGTTGAGTTGGGGTACTCGAGTTCGGACTCGGACTCGAGTCTGAGTCACGAGTCTAATTCTAATGGACTTGGACTTGTCATGGACTCGCATTTTTACTCGGACTTGACTCGGACTCGAGCCTTCAGGACTCAGGTTTTTTTTCCGAGTCCAGCCAAGTCCATGGCATTTGTGATGCAATGACAAACAAACAAGCAAACAAATAACATAACATAGGATCACCATACATCCTATTTTTCCCGGACATGTCCTCTTATTCAGACCTGAAATTTCAAAATTGCCCCTAAATGTCCAGGATTTGTCTTTGTCTTCATAATGATGTGCCCTCTACAGTTAGTACTATCATGCATTCTGTGTATTTGATACTGCACATCAGTTTTCACACATACTGTATATGTCCTTATGTGGGATTATTCTGGCTGAGAGCGGCAGCGCGCACTCTTTCAAAGGACTTTCTCTCTCGCCCGTGCACGTGCTGTATGTGTGTGCGTGAAAGAGAAGGCCACGAGCTCTGCCACTCTCATTCAGAAACATCAATAACGTAAGTACATGTTAAAAAGTACGTTCCCCAACTCTGTAAATTATTAAATAGAACAAATATTTTATCAAACTCATGTTATTATGCAAGCCATTTCTAACTGAAAATGTTGACTATATCGAGACAAAATCAAATATGCTACATATTAGGGATATTTAAACTAATATGATGGATGAAATAGACCATGATGGAAATTGTACAACTCAGTCCATTACATATTTGTAATGCAACCTCTGTGTGTTACCTGTAAAGCTGGCACTGGTGTTTCAATGGCAAAAAATGTAAAAAATACAGCGAAGAGCACAAGTGAGGGGAGAAGGCTCTTCACCTATTATCTATACTAAATATAATGTGAAAAGAACATGTCAGCTCAATGAGAGTTTGTCATAAAAAAAAAAAAAAATGATCTTAACTTTAGGGAAGTAGGCTATACATGGACACAGCAGGTGGACCGAAAAGTGTGAAGTGTTGTAGAATAAAAATACATTTCTAATGGTATCTGATCTTTTCTGTTTTTATTTTCTGTTTAATTTTATGGGCATTATTAAATGTTTTAATATTACCATTTATTAAATGTGTTAAACACATTAAATGTATTTAATTAATTACATTACATGTATTTCACCCATAATTTTAGATAAAACTAAACTAGATTGAATGGACAAATTGAAAATGAAGTAGAAAAAAAAATTAATAAATAAAATAAATAAAAATTCGAAACACAATACAGAACACAATAAGAAGTGTGTTGAAGGACAGTTTTGTCTTCATACACCTAAAGTATATGCTTTCATTCTGAAACCAATTTGAAGTTTGTTCAGCAGGATACTAATCATAAAATGTGAATATGAAATGCAACAGAGGTGTTTTTGTTGCATTTATATTGACAAATGTTTTTTCTTAGTTGTGAAAGTTAAAATAAGCTTAAAATATTGATGTTGAGTTTATGGTTACAATTTTAATTCAGATTCATGAACAAATTCATTCGGACTTGGACTCGGTCTGTTATGAACTAGGTCTTGAGTCCGACTCGGCTCCTTTTGGACTCGGACTCGACTCGGACTCGATTATTTAAAGACTTTGACTTGACTCAGACTCGACTAAGGTGGACTTGAACCCAACACTAATTTTTAGACACTAATATTTTCTGCATTGTTATAACTTTTCGGCTGCAATTATTTTTTTTAAGGACTGCCTTTGCAGTAAATCCACCCCAAAGAGCCTCAAATACAGAACACAGTGGTATTCGTTTTGAGTTTTGTATTGTAATGCAAAGTCACTAGACAATGTTTGACAGGGTGGAGTAAAAAAAATACAATAAAAAATAACATGTTATTTCTGTAAAATTCTAGAATTTATTTTCATAAAAGATTTGTTCACCCAAAAATCAAAATTCTCTCATCATTTACTCTCCTTCATATCATCCCAGATGTATATGACTTTCTTTCTTCAGCAGAACACAAATGAAGATTTTTAGAAGTATATCTGAGCTTTGTTTGTCCTTATAATGCAAGTAAACAGGTTCCAAACTTTGATGGTCCAAAAGTCACATTTAGGCAGCATAAAAGTAATCCATGCGACTCCAGTCGATCAATTAATGTCTTCTGAAGCGAATAGATAGGTTAGTGTAAGAAACAAATAGATATTTAAAACTGTATTAACTTTAAAAAAAAATTGCTTCCTGCCATCACTCGACGCATCACGTAGCTGTCACATGATGTAAGCACGTCGGTGAGTTCATGTGAGAAGTCGGAAGTGCCGCTTTAACAACAGAGGAATGAACGTCACATTAGAGTTAGGTCAATTCAACCAGCATCCGAGCGCTGGCCGGAAGTGGCGATTTAAGGTTAAAAACATTTAAATTATCGACTTGTTTCTTACATAAATTTATCAATTTGCTTCAGAAGACATTAATTAATTGACTGGAGTTGTGTAGATTACTTTTAAACTGCGTAAATGTGACTTCTGGACTGTCAAAGTCGGAACCTGTTTACTTGCATTATAAGGACAAACAGAGCTTATATACAGTATATTTCTAAAAATCTTAGTTTGTGTTCTGCTGAAGACAGAAAGTCATACACATCTGGATTGATATGAAGGTGAGTAAATGATGAGAGAATTTAAATTTTTTTGTGTACTAATGCTTTAAGACTTGACTTTTATGAAATGACCCATTGTTGAAATACAGTTTCACTGTTATGTCTTTTTTTTTTTTTTTTTTTTTACCTTTAGGGAGGAACTCAACCGAGCCTCATCACAGAACACCAAATGGTAAAGGCTTTCTCTTGTGTAACATTAATTACAATTTTCCACCTTTGCAAGCTTATTGTACGATGATGGAAAAGGAAATAAATGTTGCCTCTACACTTACTGAAGCACATGAATTACTGTAGAAAAAATACTTATTTTATTTTAATATTTTGTAAGATTGCTAATCATTAACCCTTAAAAGACAAGAACATAAAAAAATACCTCAAAAATTAATTTAGAAAAACCTAAATTAATATATTGCTTTTTTATAACACATTATGGCCAAAATAATACATTTTCAATTTTTATTTTCAAAATATTGCTTTTATTTACAATTTTACAGCATGTATTTTTCATTAAAAAAAGAACATGTTGGAGGTAGGAACATTTGCCATGAGGTCAGTGGACTTTAGTGCCATGTTACTTTAAAGTTAAGATTGTGAGCTGATGATGAGTTTTAATACAAAGTAACATGATGTTTGTATTTGCAGGGACCCTTATTTTCAATCATTTTCATAGAAACTTAGCCAACTCACTCACTTCTCCTGACCTCAGCCTCTCAAATGCTTCTTTAAAAATCTTTATAGGTTTTTAAATGCATCATAGGAGTTGTTACAGTTATGGGAATACTCCTGTGAATAGATAAGATTTGATACTTTGACATAGGTATGGCTATGTTTGAATTGCATTGTTTTTATTGCAGGTCTTTTGTGAGCCTCAGTTCAAGACATAGAGAACTTAAAGATTTTGGAAGTAACCAGTGTCAGCCTGGACAGATGTCTATTCCAGTATTACCTACACCACGCCAGACTGCTTTTATATGGATGGCTGTCTAATAGCAAGTTCTCTTCAAAATTAGATGTATGCAAACTTATCTCAGAGACATAAAGAACTAAAAATGGCAAGGAATAATTCACCCAAAAATGATAATTCTCTCATCATTTACTCACCCTCATGCCATCTCAAACTTGTATGACTTTCTTCTGCAGAACACAATCAAAGATATTACAATGGGGATGTGATGTCTGTTTGTCCATACAATGCAAGTAAATGGGGACCAAACTTTTAAGCTCCAAAAAGGACATAGAGGTAATCTATACAACTCCAGTGGTATAATCCATGTCTTCTGAAGCGATACAGTCGATTTTGGATGAGAACAGACCAGAGTCAACTTTTGTAAGTCGCTTTGGATAAAAGGGTCTGCCAAATGAATAAATGTAAATGTAAATGTTGTCTGGAGTTCTTTGTATACTGAATGTTCTTGGACAGATATTTTATCAATGTTTTGTCCGCAGAACGATCCAAAAACACTTTAAACTGCAGTACAGCCCACTGATGAGACTGTAAGTCTGTCCCTCACAGCCTCATTGACATTCCCAATAAAGATGGCGCTAGTGTGAATAAGGTCTAAATAAGGATTTTTTCTCCTGAAAAGTTTGTGTTCCCTCACAATAAATTTTACGTCCTCTTAAAATAGTTTTGCATTTCCTCACAAAATATTAACCATGGTTTTACTACAGTAATCATAGTTTAACTATAGTATTTGTAGTGAAACCATAAATACAGGACAATGAAAACTATTATGATAAAATGCATTGCGGATTCCTATGTGATGCACATGGAGCCATTGGAGACGGTAAATGTTTGGATTTGGGGAGGTGGTTAACTTCATTGTTTTATTGCTTTTTTCATTTAGTTTAAAGTGCAATTTGAATTTAGAAATGTCTTAATTGTTTTTCGTGTTTCAATAAATGAATAGATTTTTGAAGCAAAATCAATGAAGCAAAAAAATTCACCTGATTCGCGGTTTGTTCAGAGGCGTGCAGCACGAGCCTGCCATGTGGAAAAAGCGCATGTAAAGAGTTTTCTCTCTTTTTTTTCTCTGTTTCATTCATCTGAAAACTGTTTGCAAGAATAATGTCCTCTGTGAGAATGCTGCAAATTATCTCCGATCATCACAGGATGGGAGGTGCTGTGAGTTTAGTTCACTTTATTTCAACAAGGGTAACATGCATTGTGAACATAACTCTGCAGGTTCAGTAATATATATCTTTGTATAAAATAAACGAAGACGAAATTGATTAAATCATTAAGAAATGCAAGACATGTTCACCTTGAACCTAAAATTGAGTTTTATTTTATTTTCTTTAGACAGCATTATCTGTATTACCAAAACAGAATACAAACATCAATTTGATAAGAACACATTTGGCAGCATTATTTTTGGAACACAAGGGAATTTATTAGGCTTATTTATTTAGATCAATATTGTCTTAACATTTATAAATGTCTTTAGTTCTTAATCTGCAGACTATTAGTAATTTTCCATCTGTTGTGTTGACGGATGCTTGCGTGATACACATGGAGTCGTTGGAGACAGTAAATGTTTGGATTTGGCAAGGTGGTTAAATAAGATTTTTTGATCACTTTGTTATTTTATTGTTTTTTTTTTGTTTAAAGTGCAATTTGAATTTAGAAATGTCTTTTGTTTTTGTTTTTCGTGTTTCAATAAATAAATTTTATTTTTAAACCAAAATCAATAAAGCAAAAATATGTACCGACCCTCGGCAGGGGGGTTGACGATGCAATCGAATATCGCGATATTTTTTAAGGCAATTATTGCTAAAATATTTTTTACATATTGCCCAGCCCTAACGTGCTGTGTGTTTAATAAATTACTACATATATACACTGATCAGTCACAACATTAAAACCTGCCTAATATTGTGTAGGACTTCAACATCCACATAGTTAACAAAAATGATACACTGGGATTAGCATTTATCTATATTCTCAACTCTTTTAGGGTTAGACAAAATGTGACAGGTCCAACCCATCGCCAAAATCATACACTAGATCTAATTTTGTCCTATGGAGTTGATGTTGATAATATAGAAATCCTACCACCGAGCGATGATATCTCAGATCATAAATAATCTTCCAGACTTGTCTCAAATACTCAGTATGCCAAAAAGTTCAGAAGATATGGATACAGTCTTCTCTTGCACTCTAGATAGTGTTGCCCCCCTTCGATTAAAGAAAAGTTAAAGAGAAAAATCTCATATGATGGTAAAATGATCACACTCATACTCTCAAGAGAGTATCTTGGAAAATGGAGCATAAATTTGTGGTATTTCACTGTGCATGGAAGGATAGTGTCTCTAACAACAGACAGGCTCTAAAAATGGCCAGGTCTGCATATTTGAGCGAACTCATAGAAAATAACCACAACAATCCTAGGTGTTTATTCAGTACTGTGGCTAAATTGGTTAGGAATAAAACTTCTATTGAACCAGATATTCCATTGCAGCATAGTAGTAATAACTTTATGAATTTCTTTACTGATAAAATCGAAATCATCAGAAACAAAATTGGAAATATACATCCATCTGCCATAGCAGCCCAGAAGACTAAAATTATTCCCTACGAGCAACTTCAATCCTTCGCTGTTATAGGTCAGGAAAAGTTAACACAAATTATCAAAATTTCAAAATCAACAACATGTATGTTAGAACCAATACTGACTAAACTATTAAAGAGGTGTTTCCAGTAATCTCAGAACCTCTTCTTAATATTATTAACTCATCATTGTCCTTAGGGCATGTCCCAAGAAACTTTAAACTGGCAGTTATCAATCCGCTTATCAAGAAACCACAGCTTGAGCCGGGAGAATTGCTAATTATAAACTGATTTCAAATCTCCCATTTATGTAGAAAATACTAGAAAAGGCAGTGTCCTCCCAACTATGTTTCTTTCTACAGAGAAATGGTATACATGAAAAATTTCAGTTAGGATTTAGGCCCCATCATAGTACAGAGACTACACTTATCAAAGGTTACAAATGACTGACTGTTATCAGAGGGAGAGGGAAAGCTAGGGTGCTTTTCAACCGAAATTTAAATAAATTTAGGATGTTAAAGACATTGTTTGTCATTCTTTTCTGATGTACACTACCAGTCAAAAGTTTTGAAACACTTGACCGAAATGTTTCTCATGATCTTAAAAATCTTTTGATCTGAAGGTGTATGCTTAAATGTTTGAAATTAGTTTTGTAGACAAAAATATAATTGTGCCACCATATTCATTAATTTCATTATAAATCTAAAATTTTATAAAATTAAAAAAAAGACTTAATAATAAAGACAAGCAGCCAATAAGTGCCCATCATATACAATACTGTTTAAAAAGTATCCCAGGGTGATACCTCAAGAAGTTGGTTGAGAAAATGTCAAGAGAACATTTCTGAAAATTCTAGGCAAAGGGTGAGTACTTTGAAGATGCTAAAATATAACACAGTTTTGATTTATTTTGGATTTTGTTTAGTCACAACATGATTCCCATAGTTCCATTTATGTTATTCCATAGTTTTAATGACTTTACTATTATTCTAAAAT
This sequence comes from Myxocyprinus asiaticus, assembly GCF_019703515.2. Classification (NCBI taxonomy): domain Eukaryota; kingdom Metazoa; phylum Chordata; class Actinopteri; order Cypriniformes; family Catostomidae; genus Myxocyprinus; species Myxocyprinus asiaticus. Next base: position 29,884,574 of record NC_059355.1, read on the forward strand.
GTGAAAAAAAAATGAAATATATATATATACAGTATGTATATAAAATAAAGAATGAGTAAGTGTTTCAAAACTTTTGACCGGTAGTGTACTTAGCTTAGTCTTTGTTTTAATTGGTTATTTTGCGGTGGTAGCCTGTACGGCTCTTTGAAATAACTGAAATAACTTGGCAAAGTGATATGGAACCGTTAGGTGGTCAAGACCTGGAACTACCTCATAGCTGTGCATTTCCTGGAAAATAATTGCACACCTTAGAACATCTGTCAACCAACCAGAATCAAGCATTCAATAGGCCCATGGTATAATATGAAAAAAAAAAAAACAAAAAAAAAACCATATTGCATTATTAAGCCAATTTTTGTATTATCTAATCAATGCTTTGCTCATCTGCCACAATAATGTAATGTGTTTTAATCATCTGCGTTATTATTTTTATAATATCTATATATTATTTATAATTATTTAATTATAACTGTTTATAATTATTTAACCATTATACTGTATATATAATTATTGTTATTTGAGGGGCTTTCTCAGCAAATATTTATATATGTTATTAATTGTGATTAATTTGATTAATTAAACGGCATACCATGTAATTAATTCAATTAAAAAATGTAATCCATTGACAGCCCTATATTTTAGTGGATATACCTCACCACAAGCAGACAGGTAACATTTCTAGTGGAAAGCGCTTCATCAATGTCCTTACAGCATTTGCTTTGTCTGAGCACCTTAGAGCTGAAGTGTGGCATTTCTGTGCCACCAAACAGAATTGCAAAATAAATAAATAATATATGCAATTCCCTCAACTTGCATTTCCACCAACAAATTTTCCCTGCATATTAAGCTGGGATAGGAGAAAGCATTTTAACACTGAAAAAGATACACTCTTCAGCTTTAAGACTTCTACAGATGTGTGTGCATTTTTATATTAGTGAAAATACCTTAAATGCAATAAGGCACTAAAGACTATGTATTTTACAATTGTGATTTTATACAACAGTCAGTCCTGGCCCTTGATAATGATTGGACGAGCTGCGTTCAAAAAGTGCTGATACACAGTCCTATTTGGATGGGATTAGTTTTATATGGGGACGTGGGGTAATGTAATAATTACCAGAGCTTCTCAGTCATTTTAATCCTGTGCGAATCGGTCAGGTCAGTAATTTTTGCTGACTTTTCACGGAGTGATTGGACTCAAGATGGCGCCGAGTATGGCTGCTGCGTTGCGAGCTCCAACACAACATAGCAATGGTTTGTTTGTTTTGTTTACAATTCTTATGTTTTTTGTCTTGGATGTTGTCTGCCTTATTGTCTACGACAGACAAACACTTTTGGACATTGGTTCAGCGATCTCACACCGAAAACCGGACTTCACATTCCTCAATGCCGACCCGCTGTTTACAAACACGCAAGCAGAGCCCTTTGTATGGGCAGCACGGCTGCGGAAACGCAGGAGGAAAAGGGGAAACAGAGCCGGCGTTCTCATCAGAGTAAGACGCCGCGCAAATCGACCCCCGCTACCCACTATTCTACTGGCAAATGTTCAGTCTCTGGATAACAAGTTCTGCGAGCTGAAAGCGCAGATCTCTTTCCAACGAGAGACGAGGGACTGCTGCATTATCTGCCTTACGGAAACTTGGATGTCTGCGGAGATTCCAGACTCAGCCATTGAACCCGCGGGGCTCTCCATGCTCCGAGCGGACAGAGCGAAAGACCTCTCAGGTAAAACTAGAGGAGGTGGTGTATGTTTTATGATCAACAAATCCTGGTGTGATCAGAGGAACGTACATTCCATCAAGTCTTTCTGTTCTCCTGATCTGGAATTTCTTATGCTTCTGTGTCAACCATTCTGGCTACCGAGGGAATTCACAGCGGTCATTATCACTGCTGTGTACATTCCCCCACAAGCCGACACAGACCGGGCACTCAAGGAACTGTATGGGAGTATAAGTGAGCAGGAAACTGCGCACCCTGAGGCCGCGTTCATTGTGACCGGGGACTTTAATAAAGCCAGTTTAAAATCAGTCGCACCAAAATATCACCAGTACATTAGTTTCAACACACGAGGGGACCGGGTTTTGGACCATTGCTACTCTCCGTTCTGGGATGGCTACAAATCCCTCCCCCGCCCACCATTTGGCAAATCGGACCACTCTTCCATTCTGCTTCTGCCCGCTTACAGGCAGAAATTGAAACAGGAAGCACCCACCCTCAGAATGATCCAGTGCTGGTCGGACCAATCAGACTCTACGCTACAGGACTGTTTTGATCACACGGACTGGAAGATGTTCCGGTCCGCCTCTGATGACGACATCGAGCTTTACGCTGATAGCGTAATATGTTTCATCAGAACGTGCGTAGAGGAAGTGATTCCGACCAGAACTGTATGAATCTATCCGAATCAGAAGCCATGGATCAATAGCGATGTTCGCGCGGCACTTAATGTGCGGACCTCCGCTTTTAATTCCGGGAACACGGAGGAGCATAAACAAGCCAGTTATGCCCTCCGAAAAACTATCAAAACAGCAAAACGCCAGTACAGGAGCAAGATTGAAGGACAGTTTAACACCACCAACTCTAGAAGCATGTGGCAGGGAATTAACATCATCACGGACTTTAAAGGGAATAAAAACTCCGCCATGAACACCGCTGCCTCTCTACCGGATGAGCTAAATACTTTTTATGCTCATTTCGATGGAAATAACACCGCCCTCGCGGAGAGATCTCTCATGGCCGAAGCTACAGAGGTTAGTTCACTCTCCGTCTCTGTAGCGGATGTAACCCGATCCTTCCGACGGGTGAATATCCGCAAAGCCGCGGGTCCAGACGGCATTCCGGGCTGCGTCATCAGAGCGTGCGCGAACCAGCTGGCTGGTGTTTTTACGGACATTTTCAACCTTTCCCTCTCTTTGTCTGTAGTCCCCACATGCTTTAAAACATCCACCATTGTGCCTGTTCCAAAACAATCAAAAATAACTTGTTTAAATGACTGGCGTCCTGTTGCTCTGACCCCCATCATCAGCAAATGCTTTGAGAGACTAATCAGAGATTACATCTGCTCTGTCTTGCCACTCAATCTTGACCCGCTGCAGTTTGCTTACCGCAACAACCGCTCCACTGATGATGCCATTGCATCTACAATACACACTGCTCTCTCCCACCTGGAAAAAAGAACACTTATGTGAGAATGTTGTTTGTAGACTACAGCTCAGCATTCAACACCATAGTGCCCTCCAAGCTAGATGAGAAACTCCGGGCTCTGGGCTTAAACAGCTCGCTATGCAGCTGGATCCTGGACTTCCTGTCAAGCAGACGCCAGGTGGTTAGAATAGGCAGCAACATCTCCTCATCACTGATCCTCAACACTGGAGCCCCGCAGGGCTGTGTTCTCAGCCCACTACTGTATTCCCTGTACACACATGACTGTGTGGCAACACATTGCTCCAATGCCATCATTATGTTTGCTGATGACACGACGGTGGTAGGTCTGATCACTGACAATGATGAAACAGCCTACAGAGAGGAGGTGCACACTCTGACACACTGGTGTCAGGAGCACAACCTCTCCCTCAACGTCAGTAAGACAAAGGAGCTTGTGGTGGACTTCAGAAGAAAAGACAGAGAACACAGTCCCATCACCATCAATGGAGCACCAGTGGAGAGAGTCAGCAGCTTCAAGTTCCTGGGTGTCAACATCACTGAGGAACTCACATGGTCCGTCCACACTGAAGTCGTTGTGAAGAAGGCTCATCAGCGCCTCTTCTTCCTGAGACGGCTGAGGAAGTTTGGAATGAACCGCCACATCCTCACACGGTTCTACACCTGCACTGTGGAGAGCATCCTGACTGGCTGTATCTCCGCCTGGTACGGCAATAGCACAGCCCACAACCGCAAAGCACTGCAAAGGGTGGTGCGAACTGCCAAACACATCATCGGAGGTGAGCTTCCCTCCCTCCAGGAAATATATACAAGGCGGTGTGTGAAAAAAGCTCGGAGGATCATCAGAGACTCCAGCCACCCGAGCCATGGGCTGTTCTCACTGCTACCATCAGGTAGGCGGTATCGCAGCATCAGGACCCGCACCAGCCGACTCCATGATAGCTTCTTCCCCCAAGCAATCAGACTTCTGAACTCTTGATCTCCCACGATCAAAATACATCAGCCCTGCACTTTATTACTCTTTTATCTCACACCGGACTGTCATGAATTATATTACTGTTATTATATTATGTCTCTCTTAACAACTGACTATCAACCGACAGCCTGAATGTCAATACAGTACAATACTGTACATTCTATATATATATATATATATATATATATATATATATATATATATATATATATATATATATACTTTTTATATATATTTTAATTTTTAATTTTTATTGAATAATGTGTATCTATATAGTAAAAAAAAAAAAAACGCATATTGTATACTGTACAGTGTATGTTATTATTTGTATATTGTTGAGTGTAATTATGTGTATAACAGATGTTTAAATTGTGTTGTGTTAATTTGATGTTTTAAGTTGAGTGTAATTACGAATAACAGATGTTTAAATTGTGTTGTGTTAATTTGATGTTATTGTAAATTGGTATATGTCTCATCACTGTCACGACTGCTATGTTGATCGGAACTGCACCCAAGAATTTCACACACCATTGCACTTGTGTATATGGCTGTGTGACAATAAAGTGATTTGATTTTGATTTGATTTGATTTGAGTGCGCATTCCTGTGCCGGTAAAAATTACAGTGTGTTTTACCTACTATTAAACACCCTGCAAAAAAACCCTGTTAATATTAATTCTGTGCCAATTTAAATTGTTTAAATTTCAAATCTGAACTTTCCAGCACGTAAGCCCTTAAAATATAGCTGTTATTTAAGTTCTCAGAGTGTCTGAAGTGGATGTTGGTCAAGAGAAGACGCCAGAAAATGTAGATGTGCTTCACAACTTCAGACAGTGCTGGAAATTTTATTAAATCCCGCATTTCGGAACATACAGTATATTCCAGAGGGACAAAAAAAATAATGTGAACTGTCTATATTTTTAATTCAACAGTGTAATATAAGATTACGTGCTTGTTAATATCACCAGTTCTGTTGTATTTAGCCAGATAATCCAATCAGTTTCTTCTTATAATCCCAGATACAGTATATAATCATGTTTAATATTCCCTGTATAATTAAACAGCACAGCATACATTTTCTAAAGGTCAGTTACGCATTACAGCAGTGTGTAAATGCAGTAGATACCCATCTCTTTGATTTTTACAGACATTGCGTGCGAATCAACTATACACATTACAGATGTCCACAGTAATAATTACTTTACAGACATACTGTATGTCCTTTCTCTTTTACATTAGTAAACCCACTGCTCAAAAAAAAAACAACACTTAACACTCAGTAGTGAAAACTCTTGAGAGGGTTGTTTTCAACCAATTGTCTGGTTTTCTTCCACAGAATAACCTACTCGACAGACATCTGCCTGGCTTTAAAAAAATACACTCAGTGGAGACTGCCCTCTTGTCAGTAGCTGAAACCCTGTGACTGACAAGAGCTAACTCCAAATTATCTGTCCTCATTCTCCTTGACTTGTCTGCTGCTTTTGACTCTCTCTGACCTGGGCATCACAGGAACTGCGCTTGGATGGTTTGAGTCATACCTCACAGGCAGTTCCTTCAAGGTCACCTGGAGAGGAAAGGTGTGCAAATCACACCAGCTGACAACTGGGGTCTGTTCCAAAATGTAGTGAGCTGCCTCACTGTCTCCTGCCTACATAGGCAGCTGTCTTCTTACTAAAATGATGCCTCATAAGAGACAGATTTGGAATTCTCTACATAGGCAGCAGCTCTGTGCATCAGTTAAATAGCGCTCCTCACGTGCAGCGCATGGGACACTCGACTCGCAACTGATTTCAATACAGATGACGCAAGAGGAGCGACGCGATCCTCTTAATAAGCCTAAATACTCATGACACACATACATTTTGGGTAAAATATTTGGTTTTGTGTAATTTCAAACTGTATACTTTTCAGTATTGAATGGATTATAAGTATATTTATAATCTAAATTTCTCTCGCTTCATCTGCCATATTGAATTTATTTTCCTGCTGAGCTCATCACGGTGCATTCTGGGATCGCCTACCCGGGAAGGATACATATGATGCTACCTTAAAATTTGGCCAAAACAAGATATCATAAGAGGCATAATTAAGATACCTACAGTACCTTTTGGAGTGCGCCTACGATGTCTTAAAATGCTGCCTCCGGTGGACGCTCACTAGAACTCCTCCTCAGCCTCAGGAATGGTGCAGCTGGGGGATCTGATGGATGAAGTATCTTCTGACATCCCTCCCCTCTTTGAATTAGCACCTTTGGGGGGGGAGAGAGGATGGAGAGGAGGATTATGATGACGATCATCATATGGATGACAATGAGGAGGAGAATGAGAAGGATGCCTTTCTCGCTGTTTATCCTCCTTCCTGACCAGACAGTGCATTGGATGAGTCCCCTACTCCTGTCCAGGGAGAGTTGGATCTATATTGAAATGTGCAGATGGTTAGCAGCTAAGCTCTCCATTTACTGGCCATCACAGCAGGCAGGCCAGGGTGCGGACAGAGATTTTTATGACGGTAAACTGCTGCCGTCGCATACTACCCTGGTCAAGCAGCTAATTCCAGCAGTGCCTGCATGTGTTGTGGAAATACTATGTTTTTGGGACAAACCATTTCCGCACAGGGTGCCTTTCAAAGGCTTTTCCAGGCTGGACGTAGACAGTATGGAGAATTTGGGAATGTATAGTCCCCCAAACCTGTGTCACTGCAGATTTCAACCTGCGCATGTTGAAGGGGACAGTTCGGAGCTGCTCAGGGTAGCAAGAAAAGATGGGCGACATAACCAGTGGTCCGCTACAGGATGTGGAGTGGGTAAACAGCACTCTCTGTAGTGGAGTGGAGTCTCAGTAGCATCCTTCCTCAAGAAGAGAGTTCCACCCCCCCCCCCCCCAGCCAAGAGGGCTTGGAATGGGAATGTTTACACCAGTTCCCCAAGTGCCTCTAGTTTTGCTTTTCCCCTCTCCACCCATGGGGTCAGAAAAGAGAGAGGAGGACGGTTTGCACAAAAACATGTGTGTGACAAAAATAAAACTTTTCTCTTTGCATACAGGCAGTGGGCCAAGGGCATAGCAATGTGTGAAAAGTGTTCTGAATTTGCAGAACTAAAAAAAAACACTTCAGAAGGTGAAAGTTCAGAATTCTCACACTCAAAACGCTCTCTCAATTTATTCATCCCAGAGACTGGTTTGGGTCAGTCGATCTGAAGGACGCATATTTCTACATAGGTATTTACCCGTCACACAGAAAATTCCTAAGGTTTACCTATCAGGGTATAGCCTTTGAATTTTTTGCTGTGCCATTTGGACTTTCATCAGCAGCTAGAGTCTTCACCAAGAGTATTGAAGCAGTGCTAATGCTGCTGAGATTAACGGGTCTCAGAGTGTCTGCTTAGCTAGAAGATCTACTCCCTTGCACTCTATCGCTGCAGGAAGAAGAGATAGATACGAGAATGCTGATGTCTCATTTGGAGAGCTAAGGCTTCAAAATAAAAGAGACAAAGAGCTGTCTGGTGTCCTCACTGGAAATAGTATATCTGGATTTCAGATTGAACTCCGATCTGTATTGAGCGTTTTCTGTCAGAGGAGCCCATCGGATTGATTTGTAGTTGTTTTTCCCTTTTTCAGAGAGGGAAAAAGTCTCATTCAGACTGTGTTGATGCCTATTGGGTCTGATGAACTCGACGGTGTCAGTCAATTAATTGGAGAGAGGGGATGCACGCTCGCCGTCATTGGAGAATCCAATGTGGTGATGACAGACATGTCACTTACAGGTTGGGGCGCGGTGTGCAAAGGCATTAATCATGAATGGGGTTTAGCCCGCATCACTACAAAATGTGCACATAAACTTTCTGGAGTTACTGCTGATTTCTGGAGTTACTGCTGACACTCCTATGGATGTGGATGCTCTAGTGCATCCTTGGCCAAACACGCTACTTGACGCATTTCCTCCACTGAGTATAATCCTTCAAACTCAGTTATACTGATCGCCCCGAACTGGCTAGGGAATCTGTGGCTGGTGGAGATAATACAACTCCTGTGTGGTCAGCCCTGGCTCCTCCTGCTATGCAGGGACTTGCTGTCACAATCGCAGGGGTAAATATTTCACCCAGACTCGGACTGAGTACATTTTAATGTTTGTGGCAGGCATTTTGTGTTTTCTTCAGGAAATTTTGGATTAAGGCAGAGCCTTTTCTACCATCAAGGTTTATCTTGCTGCCACATCGGCCTGTTATATGGGAAGGGACTCAAATACAATGAGTCAACACCCACTTATTTGTCGTTGTGACGTGGAGGGCGGGGCCGGGCCATGACTTCGCACGCCCGGCCCCCAATTGGGATAATCAGCTGAGGAGAGGGATAAATGCAGCCAGATGCGGCAGTTCGGGAAAGAGAGAGAGCCACATGCAGCTGCTTTGTGTGTGTTTGGGTTTTGTGTCTTTTTGTTTCATTAAAATTACTTTGACTGTTCAGCCGGTTCCTGCCTCTTCCTTGCCCACATTACCTTGTTACAGTCATCTATCACTCTTGTCTGTGCTTTGCTATGAATTTTTCAAGAGTGATTCTTAAGACGAATCCAGATTTTGTGCCTAAAGTGAGTGACTCCATGCTTAGCTGTAAGCCAGTGGACTTCCTAGCTTTTCACCAGCCGTCTTTTCTCTCATCTGAGTTAGAGCAGCTGAATTATCTGTGTACAGTTTGTACTCTATGCTTGTACATGGAAAGACAAAGGCATTAAGGAGAAATAATCAGCTTTTCATTTTGTGGGCTGATTCTCGTAAAGGCAGACCCATATCACATCAGTGCTTGTCTCATTGGGTAGTGGTGACTTATGATATTGAGTTATAATAGCCTGTGGTTGTGACCTCCAGAGAGCTTGAGAGCTCATTCTATCAGAGGAATGGCTACCTCATGGGTGCTGTTTCGAGATGTTTCAGTCCAGGACATTTGTGCAACTGCTATTTGGGTGTTGGCTCACACTTTTGTCCTATTTTATAGACTGCAACAGCATGGCTGTGACTTCGTCTCGTGCCCGAGGTGATCATAAAAAGTCACAGCTAAACGCGGTTTCAAGCACTCCCTTTTTGTGTCATGCCTAACAACTTCAGTCAGTCAGTCAATTTTATTTATATAGCACATTTAAAAACAACAACTGTTGGACAAAGTGCTTTACAATATACCAGATTAAAAATAAATAATGCTTTACAAGATTCATAAAAACATGAAGAACAAAATCACATAGACAATACAACAAAAGTAACACTGCTACACTTGCTTATTTCCATAAGCTACAGAAAATAAATATGTTTTTAAAACCTTCAAAATATGGAGAGGCAGATTATTCAAAAGCCGTGGGGCTGCAACTGAGAAAGCACGATCACCCTTCAATTTTAGGCGTGACCTTGGGACATTCAACTGCAGGCTATTTGATTACCTTAAAGGTCTAGAAGTCTGATATTGAGAAAGGAGATCGGAAATATAATGAGGTGCCAGACATAGCATGCCCTTATAGACAATACAACTTTTACCTGGATTCAATATTGAACAGGAAGCCAGTGGAGGGAAGCCAGAACTGGCGAGATACTATCTCTTTTTTTGGTTCTAGTCAGAAGCCTAACTTCAGCATTCTGAACTAGTTGAAGGTGTAACAGGGAAGACTGAGAAATTCCCAGGTAAAGTGCTTTACAATAATCAAGTCTAGATTAAATAAAAGCATGTATCACAGTCTCCAAATCCCTGAAAGACAGAAATGATTTTAATTTAGCAATAGTTCTAAGTTAAAAGAAGCTGCTTTTGGCCACAGAATTTATTTGTTTATCGAATTTCAAGGCTGAATCAAAGATAACTCCTAAATTTCTAGCATGTGTATGTAAGTTAGAGTATAAAGGTTCCAGATTACTGGCTATATTTTTTATGCAATCAGGAGGGCCAAATACTAGGACTTCTGTCTTGGATTCATTGAGTTGGAGAAAGTTGGCTGCCATCCAACTTTTAATGTCCTTAAGGCAGTCAAACAAGGATTGTAAAGCAGAGGTATTATTCGATTTTAGTGGAAGATAAAGATGAGTGTCATCTGCTTAACAGTGGTATGAGATGTTATGTTTTTGAAAAAATAATACTCAAATGGAGCGTATATAAACAGAATAGGACTGGGCCTAAAATGGAGCCTTGTGGTACCCCACAGGAAATATGCGCAGAAGGTGAAGAGAAATTCCCGATCTCAACTGAGAAAGTTCTCTCCTTGAGGTAGTAGGCAAACCAGTTAAGCACACTGCCCTGAACCCCAACCACTGCTGTAGAAATTTCAGAAGGATGGCGTGGTCAACAGTGTCAAATGCTGCGCTAAGATCTAACAAAACTTGGATGCCACACTTTCCAGAGTCAACAGACAGTAATAAGTAATTTGACACTTTGAGAGCAGACTCCATGCTGTGTTGTGATCTGAAGCCAGCCTGATATTTATCTAAAATGCCATTTTCCTTTAAGAAAGAAGCTGATAATAAACAACCTTCTCCAAGATTTTAGAAAGAAAGAGTAATTTTGAGATGGGGCGATAGTTAAGGATCAAGATTTGCCTTTTTAAGCAGGGGCTGCACCACAGTGTGTTTAAAACAGGATGGAACACTCCCACTGATTAGACAAATGTTTACTATAGACAGTATGCTGGGGCCAATAATGTCCAGTGCCTCCACAAGAAGATGAGGAGGGACAACATCCAAAGAGCAGGAAAAGGGCTTCATATTGAGGACAGTGTCTACCAACTGAGGGAGTGAGACAGGCTCAAATTTAGTTAGATGAGATAAACATGGAGTTACCTCAAAAATATCTAATGCAAGGGGGGAGATGCTAGACCTTATGTCATCGATCTTATTAACAAAAAGACATTGAAAAATTTTAAAGGATCAGAAAATGTGTTGATTGCAGGAGTAAGTACTACATTTATAGTACTGAATAAAACTTTCGGACTATGGGCATTTTTAGAAATAAGATCCGAGAAGTATTTTGCTTCAGCAGCCTTAGCAGCATTCTGATAATTAACATACAATCCATCAGGACTTCATAAAAAACTTGAAGTTTGTCTCTTTTCCACTTCTTCTCTGCCTTCCTCCATTCCTGTCTAAGAGCACGAGTCAGGAGCCATTGAGTTAGGGCTGTGCTCTAGTTTTAGTTTTTTTTTTTTTTAATTGGAGCAAGAGTCCAGGATATAACAACAGACCACATTAAACATGCATACCAACTTACTGGAATCAAAACAAGGAGAGGGAGACTCAATTATACAGGTGAATGGAGAAATTATAGAAGCATCAGGAACATTTTTGACTGTGGCTGAAGTAATAGAGCGAACATGACGGCCTACAGACACAGGGTCCAATACGGGCATAGTAAGGGCAGTTTTAAAAATAATAGGCTTGTGGTGAGACAAACATATATCTTCAATGTCTACATTGAAGATAGGGAGGCCTAATGAAAAGATCAAATCAAGTGTGTGACGAAGCTTGTGTGTAGCACCCGAAACAGACTAAGGTTAAATGCATCAATAAGTTGTAAAAACTCCTTAACCATAGGCTTACAAGGACAACAAACATGAATATTAAAATCACCCAAAATTAAAAGCCTATCAACATTCGGCACAGTAGAAGATTAAAAATGTGTAAAGTCCTGTATAAAACTCTTATTATAGTTGGGGGGTCTGTATATGAGAGCACCGAGACATCCAGACATCCACCTTAAGTAACTGCACCTCAAAACTAGAAAAAGTTTCTACTGATAATGAACGACATTTAAAATGATTCCTAAAAATAATAGCTATACCCCCACCCCAACCAGATTTTGGAGTGCTCACAAAGTTACAGTCATTGGGAGAGGCTTCAGAAAGTGGGCCCAGTTCACCAGCACTAAGCCAAGTCTCAGTTATAAAAAGAAGGTCCAACTCACGGGATGAAAATAAGTCATTAACTAAAAAAGTCTTATTTGAGATTGATTTTATGCTTATTAAAGCTATCTTGGTATAGTCCGTTGTGAAATCCATTGTTAGACAGCGTGATGATGAAACTCCATGTTGTGACTTCTGCAACAAAGCATAATCCAAAGAACAGAGGTTACAGAGATTGACCCCTCCCTTACAAATGTGTAGCCTTGCTGATGCACACCAGTAACAAGGTTGGAGTACCTTCGTTCAAAAGAGCGTGGGAAGAGGAACCAACCATGTCTACGGCTGGAAATGGGGAACCCTGGAGCTGCAAGACTCGGGATTCCAGAGGAAACACAGAAACATCTCCACACCAAGACACAACCACACTTTCCCCATTTTCTATGCCATTTCTTTCTGTGATTAACATAGTTCGGCAGGCAACATATAGTATGTCCAATGGTAGCAGGGTAAGAAATGGAGGATCGGGGAAGTTCTGTCCCCCAGATTTCCAGATGCAAAGACCCCCAATGGAGGTTTGGATATTGAGGAGGAATTGGCAATCGTAAACAAGAACTGAACTTCACCATTGCCGGTCCCAAGCATGGATGAGAAAGGAGGAGGGTTGGGCAAGGGGCTAGCATCCCCTCCCCATAAAAACTATTGCTACAGAAACGCAAATGAAAGAATCAAGGAACATTTCGGCCCTGGGAGAATGTGGAACTCCAGCTGGAGAACGTATGACATCTGGTATTGAAAGCCATATTCACATGGAAGCAGCCAGGACAAAGACCATCATCGCCACCAGATCCACCATCACCATTGGAACGTGGAATGTCAGAACCATGTATGGGCTGGCAAGATAGTGCAAGTGGCTGAAGAGATGGAGAGATAAACCTCACCATTCTAGGAATTAGCGAGTCAAGATGGACTGGTTCCAGTCAGAAAATGCTTGCGACGGGAGAGCTGCTGCTCTTCTAGTGTCACAAAGAAAGACAATGTGCCTCATATGTATGGAGTGGCACTGATGTTGTCCAAGACATCCCAGAGAGTGCTCATCAGATAGGAGACATATGGCCCATGGATCCTTACAGCCTGTTACCAAACCAAGAATAGGACGCTTAATATGGATGTCATACAGTGCTACGCCCCGACTAACGATAGCGATGAGAAGGACAAAGAGGAGTTCTACAGCAGATTGCTGACTATCATTCAGAGCTGCCCTGGACAGAGCATTGTCATTGTTATGGACAACTTCAATGCCAAGATCGGCAGTGACAACAGGGGCTATGAAGAAGTCATGGGGAAACAAGGCCTGGGCAAGATGAACGACAACAGGGAAAGATTCACTGACCTCTTCGCCACAAGCAACCTGGTTGTTGGCAGGAGTTTCTTCCATCACAGAAGGATACACAAGGCTACTTGGGTATCACCAACCCTGTTGATGGAGAACCAAATAGACCACATGTGCATCTGGAAGAAGTTCAGGATATCTCTTCAAGATGTGCGTGCCCGGTTGAAGCTCAAACTGAGGAGGAAACGGACAGGAGGAAACCTGTCAATGGCAGCAATATAACACCACACTCCTGAAAGAGACAACCAAGTGGGAAGAGTTCAAGTTCATGCCCTTCAACAAATTCCAGACCCTGCAAGAGTCAGAGGAAGGGATGATTGACAAGGAGATACAGGGTCTGAAGGAGGCTATAACATCAACATGCCAGAAAGTACTAGGCCCCAAGAAGTACAGCCATAAGTAGTGGATCTCAGAAGATACCTTAAAGAAGATAGAGGAGAGGAATAGGAAGAAGGTGACAGTCAACAACAGCCACACAAATGCTGGAAAAGTCAAGGCACAGGAGGATTATGCAGAAGCAAACAGGAGTGTCAAGAGAAACATCAGGACAGACAAGAGATACACTACATGGAGATACTGGCAGCAGAAGCAGAGGAAGCAGCGCAGCATAGGAATATCTGGGACCTGTACGCTACCATCAAGAAGCTCTCCGGAAAGTAGAGTAAGCCAGAGAGACCAGTGAAGGACAGAAGGGCGAAGAATTTCGAAGAGTTGCTGAACAGATCAGCCCCACAGGACCCACCGGACATCGAGCCAGACGACAGTAATCTGACAATTAACTGCAACGCGCCCGCAAAGGAGGAGATCCTCAAGGCCATCAAGCAGCTGAGAAATGGCAAGGCTACAGGACCCGACAGCATCCCGCAGAAGCCCTAAAGGCTGACGATGAGAACAGTGCCAAGATACTATACCCACTCTTCAGCAAGATCTGGAAAGAGGAGCACGTCCCATCAGAGTGGAAGGAAGGCTACCTCATTAAGCTCCCGAAGAAAAGCGATCTCAGCTCCTGTTCCAGTTACAGAGGTATAACACTTCTGTCCATCCCAGTTAAGGTCTTCAACCGAGTCCTTCTAAACAAGATGAAAGACGCTGTTGACCTACTGCTCTGAGACCAGCAGGCTGGTTTCTGAAAGGATAGATCTTGCATTGACCAGATCACAATGCTGCGCATCATCAGCCACTGGAGTGGAACTCACCTCTCTATGTCATGAAGGGGTGGATTTACCCCTGTCTCTCCAGCCTATTGATTTGTTGAATACATTTACAAACAATTGTTATAATCAAAAGGTAATCAAAGTGTTTTTAGTCATGTGCATTTATTCCGGTTATGTATAATTACGAATGTTACAGGTAATTTGTGTATTTGACAACTGAGGTGGGACTGAGGGTCTGATCCATGTCAGGAATGCAGTTAACAGTGCTTTATCATTTAGCCTGGCTCCCTGAGAATAGATAAACATGACAAGACCTGTGTCCCAACCTTGAGAGGAATGTTGTATAATGATGTCATTGCAGGGATTGTTTGTGGTTTTTGAGAATCATGTGACTAAGTCAGAGGAACTGGATGCCAGTTTATCTACAGAGAAGACTCACCTCTGACCCATTTCTACTTACCAACTTGACTTAGTGTTTTAAAAATATAATATTTTGAATGATTGCATTCACGTAGTTGAAAAGAACATCAGGTTTGTAATATTTCTAGAATTTTCGGTACTGTTCACCTATCAGATCTCTGTACTCGTAAGCGATAATGTCAATTAATTTGCATATGCCTATAATTAATTTTGTTTCTGTAATCTAAGTAAGTTTGAGGTTAGATCCTTAATTCATTTTCTGTTTCTGTTTTTTGCCTTTGGAAATGTGGAGTACTTTGTCTAAAGCAAACTCTCTACTGATTGAAACTTCAACTCTGGCTATGTCTCATCATTGATCATACTTGTCTCTTTACTGGGTATAACTGTATTTCCTTACAGTCAACTTCATCGACTACGAAAAGGCATTTAACAGCATGGATAGGCAGACTCTCTGGAAGTTGCTGAGAAACTACGGAGTGCCGTAAAAGATCACCAAAATAATCAGGAATACTTACAAGCCAAAGCCTTCCAAGTGCAGACAGAAGTGAGGCAAGGATGCTTGCTGTCACCTTTCCTGTTCCTGCTGGCCATTGACTGGATTATGAAGACATCCACTGCCCAAAAGAGAAATGGCATCCAGTGGACCCTATGGACACAGCTAGATGACCTCAACTTCGCTGATGACCTGGCTCTTCTCTCCCACACCCAGCAACAATTGCAGGAAAATACTTACACCGTCGCAGAAAACTCAGCACGCCTGAGCCTCAACATCCACAGAGGGAACAGTAAGGTCCTAAAAGTCAACACATCCGATGCAACCCCATCACGCTAGAAGGTGAAGCCCTAGAAGAGGTGGAGAGCTTCACCTACCTTGAAAGCAAAGTGGACATATGCCGATGTAAGAGTCCAGGTAGGCAAAGCGAGGTTAGCTTTCCATCAGCTGAAAAATGTCTAGGGCTCCATGAACTTGACCACCAACATCAAGATAAGGATTTTTAACACCATCGTGAAGACTGTGCTACTCTATGTATCTGAGACCTGGAGAACCACTGAAAAAACCTAAAGGGAATACAGACGTTCATCAACACCTGCCTCAGAAAGATCCTTCATATCCGTTGGCCTGACACCATCATTAACCAAATCCTGTGGCAGTGAACAGAACAACAGCCTGTAAATGAAGAGATCTTCCAAAGGCGCTGGGGATGAAATGGCCACACCCTCCGCAGATCCGCATCCAACACAGCAAGGCAAGCTCTCACCTGGCACCCACAGGGGAAAAGAAAAAGAGGCCAGCCAATGAACACCTGGTGCCACAATCTGGAGGAGAACACCAAGAAAATGGGACTCATCTGGGGACAGCTGGAGTGACACGACCAGGATTGAGATGCCTAGAGAACTTTCGTAGGTGGTCTATGCTCCACTAGGGGCCACAGGCGTAAATAAGTAACTAAACAAGAACTGAGGTAACTCTTTGTGCTGACAGACACACGAACAGGACAACCACATACAGAAAAGGTAGCACAGACACCAGGCAACGGCTTGCCAACAAACACACTGGCACCATCTTGACAATCAACACCTTTTAGCTGTGATTACATTCACAATATAGCAAGGCCTCTCGTACCTTATTGTTTAATTACAGTCTTTGAGGGTTCAGATAAAATATAGTGTGTAAGTGTGATTTGCTCATTTCAAAGCCCTCTGAAACTTTAATTTAAAACCTGACAAATCACTCCCAAACAAATGGTAGGTTTGCCAAAATGTTGAGAAACCTCAAGAGCTATGTATTTGCAACCCTACAGCCATGTTGTGGACAGTTCTTCCAATAATGTGTGCTACCCGGTGGCTTTCACTTTTGCTATTGTGCGCTGTCTCCGTGTTTATATCCGCATCTCCCACTGAATGCACTTAGATGCGCTTTACAATATGGGAAAGCCTTTCTGTGCCCGGGCCCGGAAAAAAGGTTCAGTTGTCCCCCCTTATCGGCAGCCCTGCAGACTGAAGATTGGTTTTGTTGGGTGAGATCTGTGTTTTATTGCTTGCATTATATAGACTCTGAGTGTTTAAATGACATGACATTCAATTAGTAACATGTTTTGAGCAAATGTAGACATACTGTACATGCATTAAGATACAATCAGTATAGTTCCAACTGACAACTCTAACAACAATCATTAAACAGTATGTGTGCATTACGCCGTGATTTTAAACAAATGTACTTAACACAAGTACATAGAGAATGCCTGGCAGTTGCATGTAATCATCATTGTTCCAAATGTTTTAACTGTTATTTTTTATTTTTTTACCCTCAGTTCTTTCTAATCACCCCTCAGACTGTGTACACATGATAATACTGCCAGTCAACTTGTCCAGCAGGTGAACTGAAATAGTTTGTGAAAGTGTCTTAAATGTTTTATTTCTCATTAAGCAAAGCAACAATAAACGTCAAATCTTCATCACTGCTGAAGCTTGTAGAGAAATCTGTGTTCTTTTTTTATCTGCTTGTGAAGTACTTCTTCTTATCTGTCACAGGCGGAGGGCAGACCAGCTGAAAGGTGCTGTGCGCCACCTACCGTACCGGGCTAAAATTGCTTGTCAATTAGTGCCACCTATTGTAAAGGCCTGAATGTGCTAACGACTGTCATTCGCGTCACTTTCTATGTGCAAGGGGCATTCATCAGCGATTCGCCTTAATAAAGTGGTTTCAAATACACAACAAAAATGTCAAACTACCAACTGTAAAATCAAACAATAATATGTATTATTTATCATATTAAGACAATAATTCACTGTAGGAATCAAACTGTGCACAAACCATGTTTATCCTTGGTGCAAGTGAATCCATATAATGTCCTATGGGTCATATTTTGTATTATTTATTTATTTTACCTTGCGTTTATTTGTTCATGGTTTTCAAATATGAGGGCATATATAACACAACCTGTCCATATTGGAATCCACCTAATTTCCATAGAGTTTAATTTGATGTACAGCCTTTGACATCCCTTTTAAAAGGTGATAAGCCTATTAATTCTATTAAGCCTTTTTAGTGAGCTATGTGCAATTACATAGTTTGCTGAATTTTATCAGTTGCTTTTATCAATGCTATTTCATTGTTATCCACGACCCGATCAGAACAGACGTGCAAACCATTTTTGGGTCATGACCCACCAGTTGAGAACCATTGATACATACTCCCTTATTACTGTGTGTTTCACCATAGACATTGCACCATACAATGTCTCCTTGCCATGCACACCGGTCACATACATGTGTGAAGCAGAGGAGATATGATTGTGGTTCAGTTGTTTATCTGAAAGCCATGTATCATAGACCATAGCCTAATGATGCAACTCGGGTAACTGCACAAAGCTTGCTTGGAATAAAATTGCTGATTCCATTCTGTTCAGCACAAGCACCAATCTCATGAAGGCAGGGGGTTGGAATGAGGTCTTAGGGTGACTTTGGTACACTCAGATGGGAAAATGAAAGAGATAAAGAGAGTATAAGTGTGATGGATGGATGGAAGGATAGATAGTTGGATGGAGGGCTGGAAGGAGGAACAGAATGGAACAGCTGCTGTGGAAACTGCTCTTGCTGTAATTAGTGGGTATAGTGAAGCTGACTGGCTGAGAACTCCTCCAGCTATGCCCCAAGAGCTCACAGAGACATGCTAGGCAAGGAGTAAATGTTCACAGATACAAACAGGCACGCACTTGCACACAAACTTACCATAGCCAACACAGTGACATTTAGTTTTCATGCATAAATAACAGCATATCACATGAAACAAATTCACACTTTCTTAACCATTGAGTGGCATCATTTAAAAGTGGAAAACATGCTGGACAATGCAAAATCATACCTTATAAGGGCAAAGCTTCCATTCGTTGAGTAAAGTCCTAACAAAAGCCAACCGACTGTCAAAACATTCTAAGACAAATGTGTGGAGAAAAAAAAAATCCTTTTTATAATAACAAGTCATCTCTACAGCGTGTGTATGTGTGTGTGAATGCACTGACATTTCCACTGCCTTTGAAGTGTGACTATGGGACTCACAGAGTGACAGTATAGCTGTTTTTGCACTTGTGTGTAAGTGTCAACATTCCAGACTGTACTCAAGCTATCAGAGAACACTTTCGCTTTGTACAGTCCACAGGGTACATTTACTACAGCAAATCCTCTCCACTGAAGGGAATGCTTTCACAATAAGGTATAATTAATTCTACAGACCGTAGGTGGGTCATCCTATTTGAGGCTTTGTTTCAAATAAAGTATATTCATTTTGACTCAAAAGATACCTGAATCAATTTTACCAATGTAATTTGTGTAAAGTCTTATGTGGTCTGTTTTGCCATTTGGAGGGCAAACAATACTAACAGCTTGGCTAGTTGAAGAACATACTTTAAGGACAGGTGGCACTACTGTAAATTGCCTATGTGACAGATTTAGTACTCTGTCTCAAATATTTCCCTGACCCTTAGGTCAATGGTAACCAAAGCAATTTCACTCCATACTGGGCCCAAATTAGATTTATTTTCAGATAGCATTGCAGAAGTAATGATGGTAGGCTTGTCTGAGACTAGGTTATGGCATATATTTAGATAATCTTGAAATGATTATGTTGCTGTCGGTATGATTTGGTAAACATTTTGATATATGCTCTTTATTATAGTACTTTTCACTGCATTCTTTGGTTAAGCAAAGGTTCTCTATGTAACTGTGTAAAAATAAATTATCATTATTTTATATATATTTTCACACAATTATTTATATAACAGCAGCATAACCATATGAGATGTGTCAAACAAATACAGTGTTATCAAATTCCAACAATATCTCTTGAGGAGAGAAAAAACTGATACAGTGATGAAATGTAGGATATACCTTGAATGCACTGTTCATTGTACATGGAAGTTTTAAGCAAAGGCTTAGAGGCTAATGGTTTAGAGAAAGCCTTATGCAATAATGGAGCCTCACTCACAATATTTATAGAAAACAGGGGCACCTTTTTTTTTTTTTTTTGAGGGGGCACCAAAGGTCAGCCACTGCAAGCCCAATCCAACAGACCCCCCCTTCATATAAATCACAGGAAACAGTATCACGTTTTTAACAGTTATTACATTTGCAGCTGTTTGACAATAAATGTTTCTCTGTAATGACTGCTTTTGGTTACATTTTATGAAGTGGAGTGCATGTCTGACATCTTCGGTTTTACATAACATTTCAGTTTTACATAACATTTTTAGCAATCTACCAACTCTTTGCCACCTCTTTTTCGCAAGCACTTTCCATAGAAGACACAAGAGATGGTGCAAAAGGCACCAGCACAAATGCAACAATGTTTACAACTGCTTCAACTAAATAGAGAGTGAAAACATGTAAGCTATCCTATCTCTGAATGAGGCAATCATGTATATATTGTATTCCGTGTTCAGTGTAAGTTATAGCTAATTAAACTAAGAAAATTAACTAAATAAAATGGTTTGCATTTCTCTAAGAGTGAATTATTTCTCCATAACATTCTTTAACCACGAATATGGTCTTTAAATATAGCCTCACAATGCACTAAATAGGGAATTGTTTTATTATTATTATTATTATTATTATTTTGATTTTATTATTACAAAAACAATTAAATATACAACAGAAATAGGCACCAAAACATTATGATAAATATCTCAACTAAGCTGAGCAGAAAACAATATAATGGTAAAGGAGGAAAAAAGAAGAGGAAAAAGAGTTTAAAAAAATGTAAAATAAAATTGTAAACCAAAGTTAGGTCATTCCAAGGCTTTCTAATAAATTGAATAATTTAGTGGCATTCTTCTTCATACATCTCAATAAAAGAAAAAACAAATGTACTTCATTCAATATATATATATATATATATATACACACACTGGCGGCCAAAAGTTTGGAATAATGTACAGATTTTGCTCTTATGGAAAGAAATTGGTACTTTTTACGTGAAAAATTACTATTACAATTAGAAAAAAAAAAAATTTCAGAACTTCTTAAACTACTTCAAAGAGTTCTCATCAATAAATCCTCCACGTGTAGCAATGATAGCTTTGCAGATCCTTGGTATTCTGGCTGTTAGTTTGTCCAGATACTCAGGTGACATTTCACCCCACGCTTCCTGTAGCACTTGCCATATATGTGGCTGTGTTGTCGGGCACTTCTCATGCACCATACAGTCTAGCTGGTCCCACAAAAGCTCAATGGAGTTAAGATCCATAACATCTGTTGTCCAATGTCTGTGTTTCTTTGCCCACTCTAACCTTTTCTTTTTGTTTCAAAAGTGGCTTTTTCTTTGCAATTATTCCCATAAGGCCTGCACCCCTGAGTCTTCTCTTTACTGTTGTACATGAAACTGGTGTTGAGCGAGTAGAATTCAATGAAGCTGTCGGCTGAGGACATGTGAGGTGTCTATTTCTCAAACTAGAGACTCTGGTGTACTTATCCTCTTGTTTAGTTGTACATCTGGGCCTTCCACATCTCTTTCTGTCCTTGTTAGAGCCAGTTGTCCTTTGTATTTGAAGACTGTAATGTACACCTTTGTATAAAATCTTCAGTTTTTTGACAGTTTCAAGCATTGTATAGCCTTCATTCCTCAAAACAATGATTGACTGACAAGTTTCTAGAGAAAGCAGTTTCTTTTTTACCTAATATTGACCTTAAGACATGCCAGTCTATTGCATACTGTGGCAACTCAAAAACAAACACAAAGACAATGTTAAGCTTCATTTAACGAACCAAATAGCTTTCAACTATGTTTGATATAATGGCAAGTGATTTTCTAGTACCAAATCAGCAATTTAGCATGATTAGTCAATGATAAGGTGTTGGAGTAATGGCTGCTGGAAATTGGGCCTGTCTAGATTTGATCCAAAATTACTTTTTTCAAATAGTGATGGTGCTGTTTTTTACATCAGTAATGTCCTGACTATACTTTGTGATCAGCTGAATGCCACTTTGGTGAATTAAAATACCAATTTCCTTCCAAAACAGCAAAATCTGTACATTATTCCAAACTTTTGACCGCCAGTGTACACACACACACACACACACACACACACACACACACACACACACACACACATATATATATATATATATATATATATATAGAATGATATATGGTTTAATGTGGGTTTTAATGTGTTTTTTTTTTTTTTTTTTTTTTAATGACCTCTCTCATCAACAAGGTGTTTCCGTGCACAGAACTGCTGCTCGCAGGATGTTTTTTTTTTTTTTTTTTTTTTTTTTTTGTGCAAAATTTGGAGTAAATGCTAGAGACTATTGTGTGTGAAAATCCCAGGAGATCAGCATTTACAGAAAACTCAAACCAGCCCATCTGGCACCATCAATCATGCCATGGTCCAAATCACTGAGATCCCATTTTTTCCCTATTCTGATGGTTGATGTAAACATTAACTGAAGCTCCTGACCCGTATCTGCATGATTTTATGCACTGCTGCCACACAATTGGCTGATTAGATAATCGCATGGATGATTGTTGGTGCCAGACAGACAGGCTGGTTTGAGTATTTTTGTAACTGCTGATCTCCTGGGATTTTCACGCACAACTGTCTCTAGAATTTACTCAGAATGGTGTCAAAAACATCCAGTGAGTGGCAGTTCTGTGGACGTAAATGCCTTGTTGATGAGAGAGGTCAACAGAGAATGGCCAGACTGGTTCGAACTGACAAAGTCTACGGTAACTCAGATAACCGCTCTGTACAATTGTGGTGAAAAGAATATCATCACAGAATGCTATTCTGAGATGCAGGTTGGCGCTGTTTAGGTGGCACGAGGGGGACCTACACAATATTAGGCAGGTGGATTTAATGTTATGGCTGATCAGTGTATATATAAATAAAAAATTATATATAGTATATAATTATAATTCATACATGTTGGCATATACTCTGTACATATTCGGCTATTATTTGAAAAATCAAAGTATGGTATATTTTTGCAGATCGAAATATATGTAACATATAGGTGCTTGA
This sequence comes from Myxocyprinus asiaticus, assembly GCF_019703515.2. NCBI lineage: Eukaryota > Metazoa > Chordata > Actinopteri > Cypriniformes > Catostomidae > Myxocyprinus > Myxocyprinus asiaticus. The sequence goes on from NC_059355.1 coordinate 29,907,553, forward strand.
CATTTTGAGAAAACCATACATAAACATATGTATTTTACACACAGTATATTGCTATTTAGGCCTATACATTTTTGTATAAACTTAATTTTGATGAATGATGAAATATACATATATTCTTAGACCACAAATAGCTGAATGGAATAAAATTATTGTTTGATGCCAATTATTTAAAAATGCCAATAATTTAAAAATACCAACACTGGCCAAGGCAATACATTGGTGGCCAGTAGTCACTATATACTGTAGGCCTATGTTCACATGTTGGAAAAAGCCTGCGACATTTCATGTTCACAAAAAATAATTCCCCAATTATCTTAATTCCACATTTTTTAAATGCGATTTTCATGAAATAAGTAATAAAATAAAAAATCTGCAATTCTACTGCCAGTCTACTCTGCAGTCAAAGGTTTCATGAAATGGCTCTGAAACAGTATGATGTTGTCTGTATGATGTTTGTCCTGGCTTAGAAAGCATCATATTCAATGCGATGAAGAAACAGCTTTACCTAGAAAAGCAATGTAATAGAGATCATTTGAATGGGGCTGCCCTTAAAAACCAAATAATCAAATTCCAGAAACTCAAAAATCACACATACAGTACAAAAATATGCTAAATAGGACATCATGCTGCTTTAAACAAAAACAAGTCAATGCAGCTTTCCCCAAAGCACTTGGGGCCACTGATCCAGTCAAGGTTATTACGACTCTCCAAATGACTTTGCAGAGGCAATAAGGCATGTCAGTCCAACCAGCTGACAACCCTAGTTATTGCTCCCCACAATAATATCTAATATCACAGGCACCCACAACAAAAATTACCAAAATGTTGCAATGTGAAAGAAAGAAAGAAAGAAAGAAAGAAAGAAAGAAAGAAAGAAAGAAAGAGAGAAAAGTCTCTCTCAAGAATAAAAGTAATCTATGGAGAGATAAGAAAGATCGGCTCAAAGCCGGCTATGCAGTGGATGAATCCATTTTAATCTAATCCTTGAGGATGGATGAAATCTGTCTCATAAGTCATAAGATGGATCTCTGCCCTCATTTCTACACTGAATATTTTTCATAAATCTCATTAGAGTGGTAATACCACACTAGGCTGACCAATCATGAACTAAGTCACAATTATAGTCTGCACATCTATATTTAGATTGTCAATTGTTGTTTGAAAAGGAAGGAGAGAGATTATAATTAACATATAGACATATTTCTGTCTTTAATCACTAAGTTAATATAAGAGTGTAAATCAGGAATTATGGAAGTTGGAGAATCCCTCTTCTCTGTTTATTTCCTTCTCTCTTTCTCAGTATAAATCACAAGGAAATGCATGGAGTGGCTTCAATTACTGTGCCATGAGCCCCAAAGTTGGTTGAGTGATTTGTTATTATTAAAGCAGCAATGTTATGTGTGTGTCTGTGTCTGTGTGTTTAATACGAGCACAAATAATTTCAACATGTGTCAACTGCAGACAACAGGCCAACAAAATGTGAATGTATAATTTATGTCCAATAGCAAAAAGTGCTGAAAATAGAGAAAATTGTGTGGTCAACAGAGTTGTGCTGTCAAAAAGCAGAGAGACCAAACAAAATGTGCATATTCAAGTATGGGTATGCCCTTATCTGTTAGTGTGTGTAGTTGTATAAGAAATACACACACTACACATACAAAATGAATTAGAGAATCACTCTACCAAATAATAAATACAATAAAATAAAACACAAATTTGGCCATTTATGAACATATATGAAATGTTGTTCATATATTTGGGCATATATGTTCATATGCAACTTCCACTGTTATTTGGGAAATTACAATGTCTGTTAGGTTTATGAAAAAACTGCCATTTTTGTTGTATTAAAATATATGCAACATATTTGTACAAGCATGTGGTATTTTGAGTTAAAAAATAAACATAAACATATGTGTTTTATATATATATTGCCACATATAAGATTTCTGTATAGGCTACACTTGAGTTTGCAGGGTGGATTTATACCCATTCCCACAACTCATGCATTTTGATATTTGCCAGATCAAAATGTACATGCATCTATTTTTAAGCTGCATTTGAGCCCTTGATTAATGATTGTAAATGGCTTGCAGCAAATTAACAGCGAGAGCTCTAGCAGTGTTTCTGTGATCACCTCAAATGCATTAATTTGTAGGTCTATTTATTGAGACATTATATATGCAGAAAGTATAGACTAATCATTTTTGGTGTTTGGCACTGATGCCATAATCGATTGAAACTCCATTTTTTTTTTTAAGTGTCACATGGACTTCAGCCGTTGACCACTCAGAGAGGCCTGCTGTGCTAGCGTCCCGCCACTGTGTGAGAGATGCAAAGCTAGAGTCTAACCTCAATATCAGACACACATATAAAACGAGTTCCTTTTCATCTTCTACTCTTATATCATTAGAGGTGAGAGTGCTTGTAACAGAATACCACGTGGTATGTGAAAACAGATGTGGTCTATGGTGCACTAGAGTAGTCCTATAGAACTGAACTGAACCCCCCCCCCCCCCCCCCCATTTTATTAACCAAATCTTGTACTGTAAGGATGTCTGCAATATGTGCAATACGTGAAATGCATTTGATATACAGACCTATACTTTCCTCTATAAGTTACTACTGCCATTTTATGGCTTAATCATCGCACTAGTTTGGAGAGCGCCCTTGGGTGTGGCGTGGCGATTTCAATCAGGTATCAACATTTATAATTCATATAGAACAAATCTCAGAGTCTTTTAAGTCATTGTCTATTAATGTAGCAACGTGAAAAAGAAATCATGACATTATGGTCCAAAGAATTTTATGATGATATGCACATTTAAAATAATAATGCTTTTAAATTGTGCTGTTCATGCTTTGCAGCTCCCGAATAACATATACGCTAGCCTATAGCCGAACAACACCAGCTCCATGACAGTAATCATTCCTTACATGAGACGATGCTGGACGCTATTTTTGTGTTTTTCCTTTTATTATTATTATTATTATTATTATTATTATTTTCAATAAATTTGTATTTACCATATGCATTGCAGTTTGCACACATGACGGCAACTGTTCAAAGAAATCATTTGTGCAAAGTGCAAACCGCAGAATTCCCAGTTGGCTACTTGAACTACCCACGAACATAAACGCAAACCGGTAACAAACACCCTCTAACACCTACTGCTATCAAATAGCCTAGAATTTCGACCACAAATGCCTTAATTGTTTCGATCAATACTCACTCAGTACATCTCATCCATGGATCTACGAGAGCTACAGATTCATTTAAATGCATTATTGGCTACACATGCGGTTGTTTGAATAGAAAAGACAGAAAAAAAAAACAGACGAATCTTACACTGGATAACCACTCAAAGAATGAAGCTTGAATCTTGCTGTCCCCGCGGCAGGATGTCTCGCGGAAGGACGTGTCAACACGGTGCAGAAAGCAGACTGTCTCGCGCTGTCAGTCACAGACGTTCTTACAGCTGTAGCAACATTCCCTCAAGACGCCCCGAAAAACTTGGTGAGTTCAGCAGTGAAGGTCTCTCTCTCTCTCTATCTCTCTCTCTCTCTCTCTCTCTCTCTCTCTCTCTCTCTTCCACGATAAATGAGGGGGCAGTTACCTCACAGGCGTCTCGAACTCATAGAAAATCCAGGGTTTTAACTAATGAATTTATTTAAAAATAAATAAATTAAATAAATAAATAAAATGATTGTAACAAATGCATTTAGATTCTAAGAAGCGCTCCTGACCAATACCCGCTTGGTGGTTCGCGTGAAAGCGCATGAAAAAAAAAAAAAAAAAAAAAAATGAAAAAAAAGAAACGCGCGTTTTCAAAGACCGTATCTGTTGTCTGGATGTTACTCGCTATTCTCTATAGTCTATATTGTGTTGTAAGACTCCGCTGTCGAGCGGTTATCCGCGCAGACTCACAATGCTCACTCTGATATGTGCTGCGCATTTAGATGAACCCCCTCAAAGACCCTCAACTCACTCTCTCTCTCCCACACTCTTGTTTTGAGGTTGCAGTGAGTCCAGTCCATATACATGTGGCAAGTTCTCCACAGATTTACTGCTTAATTGCTTACATTTATAATGCAAAATGTCGAAGAGAGTCCTAATTGTCTTAAAACCCTTTCTTTGTAGTTAAGTGTAGGAGGCGTGTCCTAATACTGTACGAAGCCAGTGCATTATCATTTTCTTATTTGCACACTGATCAGCAAGTTAAATGATTTCACCATTCAGCTCATGCTTGACCCATATCCGGAGTCAGCTGCGCTAGAGCGCCTCCAGAAAACGGCTCAGGACCCTGGACAGCAGCCCATGAAACCTCGCATCATATCATGCTTACTGTATGTCACCCAAACAGCGTTAGAATAAAGTGGTTAAGGGTTAATCAAATGCCCGTACAATTTCTGACGTCTTTGGGGAGTGCAAAATACGGCTTGCTACAAGGAACTGTCCAAGATTTCTAGCTTTAGCTCAAACAAACTTCAAAACTGTTTCTAAATATGTGTTATGCATGATTATTTTATGTTACCAAATATGTGTTATGCATGATTATTATAGGTATTACTATTATGTGTTTATTATACATATGCAAATATGTAAAAATCTTAAATGTAAATGGATATCTCAAATTTAAATCCATGTGTTAAATCTACAAATTAAATAACTAAAATCAATACGAATGTACTGTAAAAAGTGGTAACCTGCAATTGTTGCCTTAGAGAGGTCATGATATATATATTTATTTATTTTTTAACAAAAACAGTCATAATTTAGTAATATATAATATTTTTCCACCCTGTCTCTGTCCCTCTGTCTGAAATGCTCGGTTTTAAGCTCTCTGGCCCTTTAAGACTTTAATGTAAACACCCACTGTCATGATTGTCTAACATCCTGCAGCCCTTCCAATACATCCATATTTGAAACAAAATCTTAAAAAAAAAAAAAATATATATATATATATATATATATATATATATATATATATATATATATATATATATATATATATATAAATCCACAAGACCACAACATTTATAAAACTACATTTCAGGATTAAAATATAACCCACATCCAACACATTTCATCTGAATATATTCAACTGTTCACTCAAGCAGCACCACAAACTTTCAAACAGTGAAGACATATTAAATATTTATGAATAAAATTGTTTACTTACGAGTTTGTTGTCCAATAGTGTGTGACAGAGAGAGCTGACGTAGACTAAGAGCTTGGGATTGGGTTGTATTCGCCATGTTTCCCTGTGTAAGTATGGAGCATTGTGAAATGCTGTGGTAGTGAATAATATGAAGATTCATTTTTAACTAATGTTAGCAATATGTGCTTTTTGTAAGGTTCCAGTTTCTTCACATTCTGAGGACGCGTCAGTAAATCGTTTTTTCTGTGTTCAGAAAATGCGCCAGTAACACAATTCTGTTGGTATGTATTCATTTAAATATGCCTAATGTTATCCTGAGCTATCCCCTCTTTTATATGGGAATGTTTATGTTCTTTAGGAAGGCTGATCTTGTTGATTGGCTCAGTCTAGTTGGTTTGAGTCCGATTTCTTAATGTGACTAAGGTATGTGTTTATCCTATTCTATGATGTGTTCAACCCACAATATTGTGTTTTGTAAATCTTTGATGCCTTGCCATTTAGCATGTATCTGGGGGTGTTCATAATGGACCAAATAATTTATGGGTATAGTTTGTTAAAATAATAGTTTTATTCAGTGGGTAATTTTGAATAGCTTCTGTGTAATTGTATGTAACATGACGATTTGGTATATTTGTTTATTTTAACAGATCTCTTATCTGTATGTGCATTGAGCCACATATGCCTAAGCTCTGCTGTTTTGCCTGCATGGTTTTGTTTTAATTTTTTTCTTTCTTTTTGCTTGCTGATTTTGTTTGCTGGCTGGTGTGTTAAGCCACAGCTTGCTTGCTTGTAATGCTTTCTACACTTGCTGGAGTCTCCTTCTCTCTCTTTTTTTTTTTTTTTTAGTTCATTTTGTGTTTGTGATTTAAGTTAAAAATTTGCTGTTGTTTTTGTTTTTTTTTTTTGTTTTTTGTTGTTGTTGTTGTTTTGTTTTTTGTTTTTTTGGGATTACATGTAATTTTGTGATAGACCAACTGCTGTGTTCTGTGTATTTTTGTAACATTGCTTTTCTGTTGTTTCAAGAGCAGGCCTGTGTGGGGGTGACTGTGGGGCAGACCTGTGGGGTTTAGAAGTGGTTTCATTCTCTCCTTCACTGTGTGATTGTGTAGCTTTAGTGTGCAGTGTGACATTAACTTTTTGCACATTTCTTTTGCAGTGTGTGTGTATGTCACCGGTGTGCGTGTGGTGAGAAGCTGATTCTGGGGTTTCTTAGCTTCCCTGCTAGGTGGTCTCCTTTTCTTTCCCTTTCAGACTTTGCATAATCCTGTGTGTGTTAATATCGGCAGTGTTTTAATCTTACTAATTTTAATAATCTAAAATGAATACCCCTTTTTCATATAGTATTTATTTATTTCATTGTATTGTTTTATTTTATTTTTTTTAGCGGTTTATTTCTTAATAAAAGTGTCATTTAATGCTTACTTTTGACTGCTTTTAATAAAGTGAGAAGTTGTACTTGCAATTCACATTTCTGTTCCCTTTTTAGGTGTTTTATTTATGAACCTGTGTTCTTATTGTGAAATAAATTATTTTCAAAGGTCGTAGTCTGTGATAAAGTTGGGCCTTACTATCCCCGGTCACAAGTGTTTTAACTGCTCAGTAACAGTTCCTTTGCAAAGCTTGAATCACAAGACTGATTGACAGATTCACAAGCAATCCATGCTGATATGAGCCCAAAAACACAAACCATGCTGAAATGTTCTGAATATGCAAATGTAATACAATCCATGGTGATGTTGGGTGCTTCAGTCTTCACATCTCACATCTTCTGTGTTTGTTTACACACAGAATGGCATGTGTTCCTCCCAGTCAGTGGCAGCAGCAGAATGAGATGCATTTTTAAAAGTTACACTAATGCAGCTCACATTGCCGGAAATGCATTAGAACAATTAAAGATGTCCATCTAGTGCATGATTACAAAAAAACAACTATTAAAAATAGCGCAGATAGTTGCAAAAACTGTACAAGACGCCTTCAAAACAGCAAGAAACAGCGCAGCTGAATGAAACAGAATGGAAGTTTCCTTTTAGAGTTACAACTTGACATTGCGTTTTTTTAAAAACAGCACAAGATGTATGACAACGGTCAAAGCCATTCGTCTCATGCCTGTTTATGTAGAAAAATATTTAAATCCAGATAGGCACATGAAGGTGTCCTGTGTAAGTTCCCTTAAAAGTGTAGATTAATCTCTCTCCTCTTTACCTGTGTGACTGACTGAGCACCAGTGGGCGGAGCCAAGAGTGCAATGACAAAAAATATGCGTTGATGTCTTGCTGAAGATGCTGTCAAATGCAGATGTATTTGGTCCTTGTGATGTCACAAGTTTCACAAATTCCACATGGGCCATTTCAGTAGCTCAGTTTAAAAAGGCTCCTCCTTTTTCTATTAAGGAGGAAGTTTTCAGTTCTGAAACTATTTTTATAGTACAATGACCTCTTATAAGTCAAAAGATCAAGGAAAATTTGAGGTAACACTTTATAATAACTACACGGTATAAAGTATTTGGAAAGCATTTGTTAATAGTCAATTGATCATTTGTAAACTATTGTTCCTACATTAATACATTACACACAATTAGTTTGTTGTTTGTTTATATTCACTGTAGCAAATGATTTATTATTGTTTAATAAGTTCATTTATAGGCAGTTTGATAATGTTTTTTTTTTTTTTTTTACATGAACAAGGCATGAATTCATAGTAAATAAAGAAATTATATATGTAATTATACATTTAAACGTAATCAATGTATGTGTTACTGTTTTAGTAACACTTATTCTTGAAGTAATTATAGGTCATAATAAAGCATTGACTAATTGCTTACTAAGCATTTTCATGACCTAATCTAAAGTGAGAACTGTATATTCCTAATTAGGCATTTATTAATGATCCATTACTCTGAAAACTTGGCCCTGAAATAACGATCTCCATAGAATCTCAATCACTAAAAAGGCTCAAAACAGACACTAAAGCTAAACAAAACACACACACACAAAACAAAAAACAGACACAACACAAAAGTACAGGAATAATAGTGAGAGGAAAATCCACAGTTTATTAAAAGAGATCCTCTAATTGCTCAAACACAAATTTAGCATGTTCCATCCTTTTAAGCTTTATGAGCAGACCTGTTTTCATTATTGCCAATTAAAATGACTGTTTAATTCAGTTTCACCAGTGGACCTACTATAAATATTTCATTAAATTTAATCCGATTCCAAAAGGGAAGTCCAGAAATCCCGCAACAGTCTCTGTGCATGCGCTCTGAAAACAGCCAGCACATCACCATTACAGAAATAGGAAAGAGCATGTAACCTTATGATATTTTGCCAATTCAGTGCCTATTAAACTTAATTAGTGAAAATTTCCTTACTATGCTGCTAAAGTGTACAAGCAACGTTGTCATGCCTTACATGTTACTTTTCTCAGCGCTGGGCTGGATGGAACAATGGCTGCGTACGAAACAAGGAAAATGCTGCCTCCAGAGACTGTATACGGAGGTAGGAAGGGATCAAGACACGTCCGAATCCAGTGTTCGTGTCACGTCCTGTCACATCTGATCAATTTTTGAAGGCAGCATAGATGTATCCTTTGATGCCTATGAAATCCCGTAATCCTGTGCGTGAGGATCCACAGCGGTTGAACTGAAGAAAAAAATGGCGGCAGAAGAGGCAATTGTTAGCCAATTTGTGTATAATGTAAGTTTTTTCCAACTTTTAATTTACACCGTGGTGGAACGGACAGGGCCGGTAACGTATTGCATCCGACAGCTGGGACGAAGACGAGTAGAGCAGATCTACCACATTAACCTCCTCAAACGCTGGGCCGATCCCGAAAGGGCTCCAGTGGTGGATCTGGGGAACCAACTCTCCGCGAATCAAAAGAAGGAATTGGAAGCCCTGGTCAGACAGTTCAGTGACGTGTTTTTGAGTCGCCCCGGGCGGACCAACATGATCCATCATGAAATTCGCACACCTCCTGGAACCATCATGCGGCAGCGTCCCTACCGGGTCCCGGAGGCTCGCCGACAGTCTAGAGAGGAGGAAGTGCAACGGATGCTACAACTCAGGGTCATCGAAGAGTCCAGAAGCCCTTGGTCCAGCCCAATCGTGATGGTTCCAAAGGGCGACGGCACCCTCCGCTTCTGCAATGACTTCTGGAAGCTAAATGAAGTCTCCACCTTCGACGGATACCCCATGCCCTGAGTGGATGAGCTCATCGAGCGGCTGGGCCGAGCGCGGTATATATCCACCCTGGATCTGACTAAAGGATACTGGCAGGTACCCTTAGCCCCATCGTCCAGGAAAAAGACATAATTCAGCACATCTAACAGCCACTGGCAGTACCGGGTGCTACCCTTCGGTCTACATGGGGCAACTGCCACTGGCTTACCTGGACGATATTGGGAGCGGTAGGAGGACCACCTGGACCGTCTGCGGAGGTTGCTGACTGAACCGAGGAAAGCCGGACTCACCGCCAATCCAAAGAAGTGCCACCTAGGAGCATCGGAGGCACGCTACCTGGGATATCAGATCGGAAGGGGTCTACTCATGCCCCAGGAACAAAAAGTGGAGGCAGTATGCTCCTTTGGCTGACCAACCACCAAAACCCAAGTATGTGCATTCCTTGGGTTGGCGGGATATAATCGATGCTTCATACCTCACTTCTTCACTATAGCCTGTCCCCTTACAGACCTGACCAAGAAGGGGCAGCCTGAGAAGGTGCAATGGAGCCACCCCGCAGAGGAAGCCTTCAAGAAGTTGAAGAACGCCCTGACCTCAGCTCTGGTCCTACACGCCCCAGATTTCAGCTACCCCTTCCTCCTACAAACAGACGCCTCAGATATGGGGTTGGGGGCTGTCTTGTCCCAAGTCCAACAGGGGGAAGAACAACCCGTAGTGTACATCAGCCGGAAGCTGATCCCAGCCAAAACACGGTATGCGGCCATGGAGAAAGAAGCGTTGGTCATAAAGTGGACCGTCCTGGAGCTACGGTACTATCTACTGGGCCAGAGATTCACTCTGCTGACTGACCACGCCTGTTGCAATAGATGGCACGAGCGAAGTACTCTAATGCTAGGGTAACCCACTGGTTCCTCGCCCTCCAGGACTTCCATTTCAAGGTGCAACATTGAGCGGGGGTAGCCAACAGCAATGCAGATGGCCTGTCCAGAATGTTCAAAGGTTGGTCAGGTCTGTGTAAAAGTTCACTCCCTCCCCCTTTGTGTGCTTCAAGGTCCAGGACGTCGCTTGGGGGGGGGGGGAATGTGGCGAGTATCCCGTGCATTTCAGCGTTGCCCTGGAATTGGAGCACATTTGCCAATAAACCATGGAATGCAGATGCTGATCGGCGTCACCTGCGAACAATCAGCTGGAGGGGATTTAAACACCGGAGGAAGAGGAAGACGTTGAGCACCATCTCCAAGACATGACACTAATCCTCTTCTCTCTCTCTCTCAATTCCAGACTCCAGCAATGAGTGAGCGCCGATCACCGCACGCATTCTGTGGAAACTTCACGAAACACCGGATTCACGAACACAGACACCCGACACGCTCACCCTACCCTTGCACCAAAGACACCATGCACCATTAAGTTCTCATTTTACTTATTGTCACAATAAAACACCCCCTTTGTGGGACTGTGCACTTGAAAATAATTGGCTGTGCCTCGTTCATCCTTCCACAGTATGCAAACACTGTCTGTTGAGTCATTGACTGATAGGGCAGCAGGGCAACAAGACAGCTACCTTTGGTTTCAGATGCAGCCAATAACAGTAGTTTGTGGTTACTGAATAGGGCATTTTATGTAATAATTTTCCAGAGATTGCAGGGGCGGATTTGTATCTCGGGTACCAATCCTTATAGTAAAACGATACAAGCACAGTATTTAAAGTGCAAATGTCTGCAGTATGACAAAAAATATTTAAATGCTGATTAACGAAGATTTCGGTGTCATGATAAATCGAGTCCCCCATAAAAATCGGGTCTCCCTCTGACGTCACAGCAATTCCATTGGCTGAGGGACCTATTAATGGGTACTATATTCACTGCCTGAGTATAAATCCTTTAAAATCATTTTATGATGCATGTCGATATAACTTTGGAAATGCAACATTTAATGACATTTAAACCATACGTTTCACTAACTGTATATAACTGGAATTACAGATTGTAAAATTAAAGATGTGTCATTGTTTGTGTTTTTCAGTTAGCCTAGATTTCAGTGACATGCTATCACGATAACGTGATATGTTTTTGCTCAGGCATTACAAACGGTTACCCCCATGGGGACCAGGTGGACTCAATTTATCATGACACTGGGAGGCAGCTCATTTTTTCTTTTTTTTTTTTTAGTTAAATCACCACTTTGATGACAAGTTTCAATGAGCATAATTAGATAATCAATACATTAACAACTTTTATTACTTCAAATAAAATGCAAATGTTTATATTTGCAAGGCATAAAAAATAGGACCCGATTAAATCTTTTTTCCTAATTCTGCCTTGTTTTCCCGAATTCTGTTTTCCATTAGATTTTTTCTGAATTTGATGTTTGAAGGATTTTTTTTTTATCAAAAATATGAAAAATTAATTCATAAAGAGTTCATCAAATGAAATTATATTATCAAATAAAGTGCTTCAATATCATCTTCACAGCTGAATCTAAAAAAGTTATTTTTTGTCAAATAAAGTGAGCACAACAGAGAATCACTGTATAAATTAAAAACTTACAGTACATTCAGTACAACAGCACACTTGCTTGTGAAATTTGCAAAAATATAATTATTCCTGATATAATAGTAATAATAATAATAATAATATTTATCATAATAATAATAATAATAATAATAATAAAATGAATATAAAATGTTTACTATGCAGCAGTAATATATTTTTTGTTATCATTTCTTCAGTTTCACACGTCCATTTAAACCAAACTTTTATTTTGATGGATCACTGTGCCAGTTTCTGTGTCTGTTTGATGGAAGTTTCACACTTCTGGATAAGCAGTTCGCTATGTGGTAATTCGATTGTTACATGGTAAGAGGCTGCAATTTCTTTAAATAAATAGTCTGGAATGTGCTGCATGCTTCGCATTAAATGAGCGTATCACTTTCTATAATCGAATACACAGATTACAGAAGTCATAATGTGATTTTTTGCAGGTTAATGCCTTCACACATCACACTGAAGCATGCAACACAAGAGAACTGGATATTTTTTAAATGAAATTGCAGGCTGCTGTGGTTTAATAATCAGACTAGGATACATGTACAACACATCTACAAGATCAACGGAAGATTTAGTGACAATGCAATACTGGCCCGAAAGGGCGAAACTCTCACACTGGCCCTGGGCCAGCTGGCTATACTTACTGTTAAACCATGTTAATAAATGTTTAATTAGGAATATATACTGTAGTTCTCACTTTAGATTAGGTCACACAAAATGCTTAGCTAGCCATCATTAGTAAGTGCTTTATTATGACCTTTATTATGCATTAATTGATTTAATAGTAAGTGTTCCTGAAACATTAATAAACACATTAATTAAGCAGAAATGTGTATCCAATTAATTACATATTTAATAACTGTATTAAATATGAGTTTATGCTTTCTTAATGTTCTCATAAACAATTCTTTACCACTGGTTTGCATCAACTAAAATACATCAGTTAGGTATGATTAACAAGTTGTTTACTAAAGATACAAAATTAAAAAAATAAAATAAATAAATAAAAACATTATCAAACTGCCTATATATGAACTTATTAAACAATAATAAATAATTTGCTAAAGTGAATAGAAACAAATAACATACTATTTATATGTAGCTTTTTAATGTATTAATAATGTAGGAACAATAATTTATAAATGATCAATTAACTATAAACTAATGCTTTACAAATACTTTATACTGTGTAGTTATTATAAAGTGTTACCAAATTAAATTCCTCATGTCATTACTCCTTTAAAGAGTTACATCTACCTGATTTAACCCTTAAAATTAGTTTAGTTGGAGTAACTTAATGTATTCAGGTTGATTAATGATGTTATAGGAATATTACGGTTTCAAAGTTAAGCTAAATTAATATAATTTGTGGCAAAATGTTGATTATCACAAAATTGTATTTCGACTTGTCCCTTCTTTTCTTTAAAAAAAAAAGCAAAAATTTGGGTAACAGTGAGGTACCTATAATGGAAGTAAATGGGGCCAATCAGTAAATGTTAAAATACTTACTGTTTCAAAATTATAGCCACAAGATGTAAACAATATGCATTAGCATGATTTTAGTGTGATAGAATTGTTTACTAACCTTTTCTGTGTAAGTTATATCCAATTCTACACTTTCGTTGCTAGTATGACATAACACTATAAACCCTAAAACGACAATTTAAATAACTTTACAGCTAATAATACACGCTTTAACAGTAGAATAATGTGGGGGGCCTGGGTAGCTCAGCGAGTATTGACGCTGACTACCACCCCTGGAGTCGTGTGTTCGAATCCAGGGCATGCTGAGTGACTCCTGCCAGGTCTTCTAAGCAACCAAATTGTCCCCATTGCTAGGGAAGGTAGAGTCACATGGGGTAACGTCCTCGTGGTCGCAATTAGGGGTTCTCGCTTTCAATGGAGCACGTGGTAAGTTGTGCATGGACTGCAGAGAATAAGATGAGCCTCCACATGTGGAGTCTCCGCGGTGTCATGCACGACGAGCCTAGTGATAAGATGCGTGGATTGATGGTCTCAGACGTGGAGGCAACTGAGATTTGTCCTCCGCCACCCAGATTGAGGCGAGTCACTATGCCACCACGAGGACTTAGAGCACATTGGGAATTCCAAATTGGGGAGAAAAGAGGAGAAAATAATAATAAAAAAAACAAAAAACAGTAGAATAATGTTGCGCTTTTATAAAATTATAAGCTTTACATTTCTGCCTTTAAACCCTCCAAAAATTTGCTCCATTCACTTCCATTGTAAGTGCCTCACCTGTATTTTTTATTTTTTTTTGTCTCACATAGTAAGCCAAAAAGTCTAGAAGAACTTGATGTAATAACAGAAAATATAAATACAGTCTTCTCTATCACTCTTGATAGTGTCGCCCCCCTTCGATTAAAGAAAATTCAATAAAATAGCCCTGCACCATGGTACAATGATCACACTCATGCTTTCAAGAGAGCAGCTCGGAAAATGGAGCGAAAGTGGAAGAATACAAAATTAGAGTTATTTTGTGGTGCATGGAAGGGTAGTGTCTGTAGCTACAGACAGGCACTAATAGCTGCCAGGTCAGCATATTTTAGCAAACTCATAGAAATTAACCACAACAATCCTAGGTGTTTATTCATTACTGTGGCTAAATTGTTTAGGAATAAAGCATCAACTGAACAAGATATTCAAAGTTTTGGTACCCATTCACTTGCATTCTTGTATAAACTAACAGAGCTGAGATATTCTTCTAAAAATCTTTGTGTTCAGCAGAAGAAGAAAAAACACACATCTGGGATGGCATGAGAGTGAGTAAATAATGCAAGAATTTTCAATTTTGGGAAAATTATTTCTTTAAGGAGATGTTAGACAGAATGCTAAACTTAATCATCATTTACTTTCACTGCATGTTTTTTTTGTTTGTTTTTTTCTCTCCATATTTTGAAAGGGAATGGTGACTGAGACTGTCAGTCCCTAACATTCTGTCTAACATCTTTTGGATTCCACAGAATACAGAACGTTTCAGGGGGTTGGAAGGAGATGAGGGCGGGGAAATTATGATATAATATTAATTAAAGGCTGAACTATCACTTTAAGGATGCTTCCCAGATTTGGATGAATCTGTCAGTTAGAAGAGAAGTTTGGAAACCGTTTTCTAGTATTAGTTCTGTACACTAAGGGGGTAAATTGCACCTTATCTCTGTGTTTGGAAGCGTGTTGTCCATTAGACAAAGCCACCCACATCTGTCAAACGCTGTTCACACGCCAATCTTGCACGTGAAGAAATGCTCACAATCGCGATCGGCAGGGCAAAAAAAATTTGCACAACGTGGATGTTTACAAAGATTTATACAGTAGGCACTGATATGTTGCAGTGCTGATATCATAATGTAAACTTAGAAACTGAGGTCATAAGAGCCCACAGTTACAGATTCACACTGAGAATTAATGAGTATCACCATGACACTGACAAGCCCACATTGTCACAATCTCTAAAACTTACCTCACCATGTTTTCTTAAGTTGGAGCTGCGGTATTAATCTTGAAACATATCATTGTCTTGGTGTAAAATGAAGGCATTGTGTGGAGTGAAGAAATGTTCGTTTTGTGTGCTTGCTGCTGTAGTGTTGAACACGACTCGAGTGATAGCGTGCAGCTGTGAAGTTCCGCTGTCGTAAGAGTCCCATTCAAAAATCTCAATAAATTATGCATTTATTAACACTTATTAAATTAAAACCAGTAATGTAACAACAGGAATGCTACCCATTGTAATGAAGTAAAAGTACGTTATTTTCATCAGAAATTTACTTAAGAGTGAAAAGTACCCACCATAAAACATACTCATAAAAGTAATTTTTTTCCCCAAAAATGTAGTGTGTTACTACCCACCTCTGGATCTCTTCCTGCATCACCTTTGTCTATTGATGGACTACACTCTGGAAATGGAATACATAGACTATCGTTTAATTGCCAACAAAAGCCTTCATCAGCCAACTAACAAAGGACAATGCATCTATGTGAACTTCTGCAGTTAATCCAGGATGGACTTCAAAGACATTAGTCATTAATCTTACAGTTCATAAATTTTTTTTTTTTTAAACACTGGACCTTAACACTTAGTTTACTAATCTTAAACCATGACCTGCACTGCACATAAATAACTAATATTGTCATTATATTCATGCTGGTTAGCCAGAGGGGAATTGCCCCCCACAGTGAGCCTAGTTTCTTCCAAGATTGTGTTCTACCAACATCTTATGGAGTTTTGTGTTCCTTGCCACACTCGCCTTCAGCTTGCTCACAGGGGTTCTAAATACAATTATTATTTAATTATTTAATTTTCATACACAATTTACAATCATATTTAATCAAACTACACAAAGATCCTTCTAAGACTTTATAGATATTATAATTTCATTTTTTGTTAATGCATGATTTACTGTAAAGCTGCTTTGAAAAGATGTGTGTTGTGAAAAGAGCTATACAAATAAAAATGTCTTGACTTTTTATTTTTTATTTATTTATTTAATTTTATTTTATTTTTTTAACAAAAGGAGGGACGAGTCAAAATGATTTTTTATGGTAATCAACATTATGCCACAAATGCTGTCGATTGAGCTTTACTTGTATTGAAACTGGAATATTCCCTTAAATAATATTTGTGTCTTGAATAAAACAAATTAATGTAAATGCTTCCACATGAAGCATATTTTTTTAGGTTAATTATTTTTTATTTATTTATTTTTTTAAGTGTGTGAAATCTAAACATCCCAGGGGTGGTGTGGCAAAAGAGGGAAGGGGGGATGGTAGAAGCATCCCCTTAAGTTTACGAAAACATCATGTCCATTTCCATGCATCGCAAACATAAATAATACATCACAGAAATCAAAACGGATATACAACGTTAAAAATGCTTTGTTGATTCAATTCATTATATATAGTTTTTTTTTAATTTCTTTTTATTTTATTTTTTTACTGATTAATTGAATATGTTTTTCTCAACAACAACAACAACAAAAATAAATAAATAATAATAATAATCTGAACTGATTGAATGTAGTTGTAAAAACTTAAATTGGATGTAGTTATAACAACTTTACTTAAGTTCAGTGAATTTTAAGGCCTGCCACTGTAAATTTAGTGTTCAGTGAACCTGACTTTAATTGTCAAATAAACCCTGCAAGTTTTGCACTGCAGGACAGTCCGTTCTTGAGAAACAGACATGATAGTTTGATTTGGTGGCACAAAGATGTCAACACTTGAAGAAATAAACTGCATGAATGATGAACCTCAACAAACACCATAAAGTAAAAGATGAGCTCTTAACATCACCACACATGTATTAATTAACAGTAATGACAAAAACAACAACAGCAGCACAAATAAAGTCTGCAAATAGCAAAAGATAAGCCTACAACATTAACGTCATGATTTATTTATGCTGCAATGTGTGCTGAGAGCTGCCAAATCTTTGTTTGTTCAGCAACTTTGTTAAGCGAGTTGAGATGACAAATACACTTGTTGACTCAACTAAAGTACAAATTGATAGAATCACAACTTAACATTTTAAGTTGACAGGACAATTTAGATGTCAACTCAAATAAACACCTTGATACAACTAGATGTAAAAAAAATAAAATAAATAAAAATACAGTGTAGGTGATGAGAGAAAAAACATTTTAGACATAAAAATGGAGCAGAGAATATGAACCAAAATGTAAGTGTCAGCAATCATCTAAATATCTGAAAAGACAAGCAGGCTGGCAAAGCTCTTTGCACCCCGATATGACACCATTCTCTACCTTGTCTTTATTGCCTCTTACAGCCTCTCATCCCCCCTTCACTCCCTCTATCTCTATTTTTCTTGAGGAAATGTATCCCTTTCTGTCTTGCCCTCCTACACAGCTATCTACTGATGAGTCAATCTCCTGCAGTTGCTTTAATAATCCAATGTGTGAAAAGTGAAGTCATGGCACATAGATAAACAAATTTACGCCACTGAACATAGAGAAAGATGTCTCCTTTTGAGAGTGACACTATAGTACGGTAATAAGAGTACATTTTCCTTCACCTTCTGACATCTTAATATTTCTATTTAATATGTTCTCAGCAGCAGCATTTGCTCTCTCTGTTGCTCTTGTCTTTTCCAGAATATAATTTTTTGTATGACTCATTCTCCAGCTCTCTCCCATACCACTGTCAATAAATTTGGCACACCTCTGTACGTTTACATCTAAAGCAAGAATGTTTCTAGTAGGTGCTACTGCCATTTTATTGCTTAAAATAAATAAAAACACACATTTTAACCCTTAAATGCATGAACAAGCCCAACATAATGTAATTCAGACTGACACTGAATTATACCCAGGTATCCAACAAGGTGTAAATCTTATTATCTATTATATTACAATCCATTTTTTAAACTATGTCTAATCCATGCTGCTGAATTCCCAGCATCAATAGTTAAGTTAGCTGAACAAACACATGGAATATTAACCGCTGGATTTTGGACCGAATGTTCTCGTTGCAAAACCGTGCTGTTCTGTGCCAGTTTGGTTCAGTTTAGCTAACCGTGCCAATAAATCCGAGGCGAGAATGATTGTTAATTGTGCCGTGCCGAACCATGCTCAAGTGAACTTTTTACTGGAACCATTCCTCAACATTCTTAGAAACGTTCAGGCCCGATGGTGGAAAAGCAGCTATTAGGACCCTATTTGAAATGAACAAAAATATTTAGCACTTCCTCACCCTCACCTTGTAACTCCTTATTCCTCTCTCACTCTTACTTCAATAAATTCCCCTGACTCCATGAGCTGCATAGATGCTTTCTGAAAAATGCATCTTGGCAACGTGGATATTGCTTCATGCTGCCTCATTGAAAGGTGGAAAATATTATGGCACTGTGTGTGGTTACCACGGTAACAGGCTTTTTGGATGTGAAGAAGCAGAGATCTAGTACCATGTATAGCTGAGGAGTGTGGGAAAAAGGAAGGCGGGGAGTCACATGGAGTATGTGTATGTGTGAAATCTGTGAAAGTATGAAAGCAATGACAGAAGTCAAAAGAGACTGTTGCTGGGTTCACAAAAGGCATAATAAAGGATTTTGCCATTGCAGTCCTAAAAAGGATGAGAGGCCCTCTATAATAACACATTAGGTTACATTACTGAACTTTATGGCTGATCTTTTTTATGTGTGATGCTGGCCGGCAGCAGCTATTTGAGTGGGAGTCTCTTTTAGTCTAATAGCTGGTAGCTAGAGTTCATTCAAGCCCTTTTTCTTGGCTCTCAAACAGCCTTTGATTCATCCAGTAAGGCCCCTTAGGCTTTGAAGCTCCCTCAGGTTCCAAATGATCTTGAAGTGGACTCTTCATCGGCAGGGTGATCTTAGAGAGTGGGCATGGCAGTAAACAAATGGCCTATGCCTTTTGTGCTAAGGCCCTGGTACACTTCGTTTTTCTGCGTTACGGTTTGGATCGAGCCCAGTTGACCGTGTTACCTTTCAAATTATGCTCTTTTGACCACAAGCAAATACGAACATGTTTGACGTATGACTGCTTTGTGATACTCTTTTTATACAGTCAATGGCAGATGCACGCGGCAACTGTGCGCACAGATGAGTAGTGTCCGCGTAAAAATCTGGGCCGCACGTGGACTATCCGCATGCACTGTGCTGTTGAAGAAAGTTCCGTCATGCATACTATGCGTGGAGCGATGATCAACACGGATAATCAAAGTATACTTTGACCTTTACTGGTATTCATTTTAAGTTTCTCTTTCTCTGTTTCAGTCAGCACCACTTCCATCAAATTAATACTAACTTAATACTTGAATGAATAATTTATTGATCTGTAAACATTTGAAGCATCTGTTGGTGTTGGGGTTATGGTTTTGTTCTGGGAAAACTCTGCACCCATCCATGCAACCATGAATGGATGGAGCAGGAAGAGCAGCAAATAAGCCACCTCAGGGGTAACATAACAGATCTAGTAGAATTATATTTCAACATTGTACATTTTTAAATTTCTGACAGTGCAACATGGTACAATTGATCTTTGCTTAACATAGATAAAATGGATCCTTAATAGATTTTGCATCCATGCACTGCATCCATGCAATGGAAAGGCAGCTGAGAGAATGAATGAAGGGAACACTTAAAAAGTAACGCTTTGATAGGAGTTTGAATTTTATTGGTACATGAACTGATGTCCAGCTTGACTAACGTGACCTGCCTGAACTAACGCTATGCTTAATTTTTGCAACATGATCACACAAGATATCAACATGCTGCTTCCAAATGTTCATATACCCTGTAATGGACCCCATTTTGCCGATTTACAGACAAGCGCCATCCCCCATCAGACATTTTTTAATTAATTCAAAATTGGTGAGTAAAGTGAACAGAGTGACTTGAATGGAAATTATCTATACAGAGAAAAGGAACTTTATGGAGTCTGTAGACAATGCCTTGAGAACTACTGATTCTTAATTCAGTCTAAATCGATTTGCATTTGGGTAGCTCGAATTGTATTAAAGAGACACCAGCCCTTTCAGCAAAGTCTGGAGATGTTTTGGACCTCTGTTAAGATCGTGGATGTCGGGTTGTTGCTGGAATGATGAAGCGGGCTTTGAAGTTAGGCTTTCCGCATGGAAGACTCACAACTCCAGCCACGTGTGTGGGTCGTAGCGCAGAAAGAGAAGAAGTTCCTCGGACCTTGGTGTCTGAACCTTCTTGGACTTCTACATGGTACGGAACTTGAGGGGCAAGAGGCTACAAGCCATGAGGGCAAGAGTGCGGAGGATGCAGAGCTGCAGAGTAAGTGAAGAGAAAAAAGAGTGCCGAAAAAGAGAGAGCTCCTCCTTGTAGGAAAGTTTTTGCGTTGAGATTGGCTGCACCCCAAAGTTGTCCTGAGCCAAACAGAAGTGCCTTTTCGGAGTCACATGGTCAACTCCTTCCTTCCTTTTCAAAGTTGATTTACAATCTTTTGTGTAAAGGATTCTTAAAAATTCCTGCTTGAAAAAGTACATGTTTTAATCATACATTTTATATCTTGAAAACGGTGCAAGAGACATGACATTCGTCAACATCAACATTATCTATGTAAACAAGCAAGCATTTCCATACTAAATATGACATAATTTCATGAATAGTCCATGTGTAAGTAACAAAACATGAAAATACCTGATTAAAAATCATAATGGTTAATTCATTGGTTTTACAACTTGGATTATACAAGATTAATGATTATAATCATTGATTTGTCAGTTATAAGTGATTTACAAATCACTACACATACTTTAAAAAGGTACATCAGGTTATACTCATTAATTTTTCAGTTATAAAAGTGATCACAGGTCAAAACATAATTTTCTGAATTATCTAGCAAGGCTAGGCATTCTGTACATTTTAGTACAAAAAGGGAGATTCTGTGCATTTTATAGAGTTAACTCAGCGAAGTACTGTGACTTTGTGTGAAAAGTTCATGGATATAGATGAGCTGTCCAAGTATTAGAATCGTGCAAACATGAGGGTCTCACAAGGAAGCCTGCTTTAGCTCTGTGTCTTGGTAATGAGTTTTTAGCATGTGACACAGGAAATGTTACTAAATGAATGAAACAAAGGGACTACTTTTTTAGCTGCTGTTTGCAGAATAATGATCACGATGTCTCGTGATCGCCTGATTAGATTAGTTTAAGTGTAGCAAATTGGTTTATATCGAAGGAGAAAAGGATTGTGTCTTAGCTTTACCTGGGGTTTCCAGGGAGTGTGTTCTCTGTATTTTATTGCACATCACCTCTGCCCTTAAGGTCTATTTGCCGAGATGATTAGCTGGGCATGTCATAGAGGTATTCTCTTATTTACAACATGTACGAGAAGGGGTCCTCTGCATTCACAGATCTTCTTTTGTTCTCAAGATGTTTAACACTCAACAGATGTCATGGCCGTAGACTGGCTGGCTCCAGTCTGAATCTCTTTATAGCTCAGGAGAAAGTCAGTGTAGATTCTGTATTTAAATAATTCTGTGCAGAACTGTTGAATTTCTCATAGTTATCTTCTGCATCAAAGTCCTACAACAGTGACTTAATTTAAATGCTCAAGACACAGCACAATTTCAGCACTGATTGTGCCTTATTAAACTAGATTGAGGTTTCTGCGCTGAAATACCACATGCAAAAGTGGCACAACTGTTTTTTGAATTCACTCCTGAATAATTATGGTTGTTAATGTTCAAAATAAAATAATAAATAAATAAATAAATAGGGCCTGACAGCTTCAGATATATTGCTTTGTGGTTTTTTTACAGCCTATATTATTTGTCTGTTGAGGGCTTGGTTGGTACAGGTGAACAGGTTGATTGTTCCATATTAGACAAATTAGTGTATACTGTAGAAAATTAGGAATGAGTGTTCAAAATTTGGAGATATGGCTTTTTAAATTACCCTTGAGTCTCCCTTTATCCTCTTGTCTTCCTCTCGCCTGCTCACATTTTGTCGATCCTCCCAGGGTGACTGTTGTAATCAGGAATCAATGGCTTCTAAATTGGCTCATATTCAGTGGGGGCCTCTTTGTAGTCAAGCCAAATTTTGCATGTTTGCAAAATAACACATATACATAATACACTAATTCACCCCTCCAATACTTTGAGATAAGAAGTGCTGGCATTTTCATAGTAAGATAATAAACAAATTAAATAAAATCACAGACATGTTATACGTGTGTGTATAAACAATCTCAAGGATGTAAAAAATAACAAAGGAATTACACTACTGGCCTGGGAGCACTTCCGGCATCATTACTGGATCCTTTAAATAAGGCTCTGAGTTAACATATTTTTTTTTTAAAGAACATCAAACGTTTACCTGAAGTGACCAGATGTGTGATACTGAGCACGTCTATGCAAGAGGGGCAATGAAATTTGATCATAGTTTAGATGCTCACTATTATTTCCTCAGTGGAGAGATCGGGAATATTGGATTGCTCCTATTACAGTATAATCAATGAAGCCATTCAATGAAGCTGTCTGCATGACCTGCGAACAAGGTAAGGATTTCTTTTTTTTTGTTTTTTTTTTGTTCCTGATATGCAAGTCGTGTTCAATAAAAGCGTCTGCTATGAATAAATAAAATAGTAAATGACTTGCGCAGCTTCATTCATTATAATGGGAGTGATCTATAGTCACATTTAGAGCTCTACCAATCAAATTTACAATTAGTTGGCAGAAATTTTGTTCACCTACCAGAGATAAGACATGTGCTACTGTTTTTAGAATGGCACCTTCGATTACTTCAATACTTGTTTGTCAGTCCATTTAATTTATTGTATTCTCCGATGGGGTTTTTGTTTGATCCATTTGACACATCCTGTCTCTATTTAGCTAGTGTAATTGTTCAAAAATATTCCAAGTTCATTATGCTTAGTTCTAGTCAGTTGCGAATGCTAGTAGAGGCATCATATTCGAGAGCAACACGAGACCACACGCCCCCCACCCCCCCTTTTAAATGCGCGTTCTGCTTCTGTATCACGCCGTGGACCACTCGACCAACACAGTAAAAGGTTTCACAGTTATTTGTATATTTATGTGTGTCCTCCAATTTTTTTTTTTTTTGGGGGGGGAAATTATATATTTTTTCTAGCAAATACAAAGTGGGATTCACTAGTGAATGCTTCACGACACAGTGAAGAATTTTACACTTTTATAATTCAATGCAAATGTTTAATTTCAAATTATATTATCAGAATAACAATTTGAGTAAAAGGTAGTTGTGTAGAAGGTGTTTATTTCCCCTGTTAAGTACAATGTGCATTTACTTTAAATTGTAACATAATTAGATTTAAGTTTAACATGTTTTATAAGTTATTTGATTTTTATAAACATGTATAAAATACATTTGATATCATTCTTAATCAAGTTTTTTGGCATCTAATGTAAAACACTAAACCAAATATTCCATGTAATTATGTATTTTCACAATGAATTTGAATAATGGCATATGCATTACAAAAATAATGACAGACACATTTTATCCCAGTGAAACAGAATCCCAGTAAAACTGATGCATTACATACCACACAGGCCTATTAATATTTTTAAAGAAACTTTATTAACGTTTCTAACAGGAGAGAGTGCCAAAAACCAGGTGTAGCAAAACTCCGGTTCTTAAAGGGTCCACTTCCAATTTATGATGAGTTAAATTATATGAAATTTCTCCACTTGGCTACATTCTCTCCTGCTAAAAGTCATTGTTCTCGATGACTTAATACATATTTTTCACTTCTTAAACAGCTTCTCTAAAGAACACACTACCCAGGCTTGTTAACACCTGAGAGAAGAATTCAGGAGTAAGTGAAACAGCATTGCATGCTGATTTTGGCTCATTAAATGGGTTTGAGTGTATGCCAGAATTGGTTCTTTTAGATTTTCTTGGTGCTGGTAAAGGCTATTTAATCTCTGGTTCAGACAGGAGCTGTGTCATTGCTAGACTCAACTCTCTCTCTGGTAATGAAACTTGTTGTTCCACATTCTCTGAAATCAGTACAGGTTTACCTATAAGGGCTTAAGCTGCTGACACAGGGTTTTCAGGGTTCACATTCTCTGTCTCTTGCAGACTAGTATATGTGACCTCTTCTAACACAATAAAATCAGGATCAGAAGGCACAACCTCAACCTGCTCAGAAACAGATTCTCCCCTCAGTTGTGGTGTTGTGGGAGAACGGGTTTCAGTCACCTCTGGCTCAGGAACAGAGTTAACACATGGGTGCAAGTCAACTCTATAGACTCTCTTTATACCACCCTCAAAGGGCTCAATATTATGTGTGGTACCCTGCACATCTATGACCCTGTAAACAGTAGGACCCCATGAATCCTGTATTTTGTTCCTATCCAAAGGTCTGTAACGCAAGTATACCTGCTGACCCACATCAATCACAGGGCAACAGACCCTTCAAAGGGGCAAGTCTCTCAGCAGCCTTGTGTTATGCATATTCCCTGGCTTTTTCATGAGCTTCTTTCAATCTGTCTTAGTGAATCACTAACCAATCATGCTTTCTGTCCACAATTTGCTCTTGACCTAGCAGTGCATCTACTGGAGATGTGGGTTGACTCCAAACAGCAAGTAATGTGGTGAGTAACCAGTGGTTGCATGTGTCTTTATGGACTTCTAAATGGTACGGAACTTGAGAGTTGCCAGTGCGAGGTTGCAAGCCACGAGGGCAAGAGCGCAGAGCTGAAGAGGAAGTGGAGCACGGAGAAGCCGAAGAACTCAGAACTCTAACTCCCAGGACTCTCAGGACTCCACTGGGGGTTGTCAAAGCTTGCCCCTTTTAACCCATTCAGTTTGTTCACACCCCAAAGAGGCTCTAAGGCAACCAGAGGTGGCTTTTCAAAGGCACATGGTCAAGAGTGTCCTCCCCTCAAGATAAGTAATTTATGGCCTTTGTTCCAAGGTTTGTCAGTTTCCCGCTCAAAAACTGAACATTTTAATCATGAATTTCATAAGAAAACTATAACTGAAAATAACTCAAAAATACTTAACACCATTATTCTGGAATTTAAGAGACAATCAATTACATACCAAACATTTGTACTTTCTTATTAAATTACAGTTATAATTCAGTTATAATGCATGATAAACTTCCTACTAATTCGATTTTTTGGTTTTAACACGGATAATACATTACACGTTATGAAAAACAATGTTCAGGGTAATCATCTGCATAGGATGCATTTGTCCATATTTGTAGTATAATCCTACATATGTCTGTGTATGTGGATTGTAATGAAATAGAAAAGGCCAAGGTCCATGTCAACTGTTTATGAATGAAGCTTTATGTGAGCTGAAGAGATGGAAACATGCCTCATGATTAGTATAATAATTTTAAATGTGGAGAGTTGGTTATATTGAAGAACTCTAGTTCCCTATCTGTCACTCACTCGATGTTGTGTCGATGTAGTGACACTAGAGGTCACTCTTGGGAGCCCCAAACACCTCTGCTTTTTTGAAAAAAGGCCAATGAGAATTGGCGAGTGGAATTTGCATGCCACTCCCCCGGACATACGGGTATAAAAGGAGCTAGTATGCAACCACTCATTCAGATTTTCTCTTCAGAGCCGAGCGGTTGTATTCAGTGCACTGCATACAATTCCCTCCAAAGACGCACCTCAAAACTGCTGGATTTATGGCGCATTTCAGCGGCTTCTCCCCCTCTGCACCTGTGGATTGCAGAGTACACCCCTGGGTGCTTCGGCAGAGCGAAAATAAGAGAGTATATTCTAAAAGAGTATATTTTCATCCACAAAAAGAGCGGCACACACATGGAACGTCTTTTTAAAGATGCCTTTCCATTTGTGCGTTATTCCTGGTTGTGGTCGTAATCTCTCCGCTTCTGATGGCCACGATCGCTGTCTTACGTGTCTGTGCACTACCCATGCGGAGACATCATTCATGGATGAGTCATGTCCTCATTACGAGAACATGACCATGGCAATGTTGCGGTTGCGATCCCAGCGGCTCCCCGCACCGGTTCTTCTACCTACGGGTTTGAGGCCGTGTCAGTTAGCACTGGGGGCGATTTGGGGACATCAATGGGACCACCTCCGCCAGGTATCTCCCCATGGACCTCCCATTCCCCAGCATGCTCGCTTGCCCAGATCGGGCTCTCGCATTAGACCACCAGCTTGTCTCAGCGCGAGTTCAACTTCTCGTTCGGAGCTCAGGAAGACGATGAGTTATCGAGCGCAGCATCGGAGAGCAGGCTCGTCCTGTCTGACGCAGAGGCTTCGGCTGGGCTTCCTCCTTCAGGAACGGTCACCCAGTCTCACGCTGACGTGGAAATGATGGACATGCTTTCCTGGGCGGCCGTGAGTGTCAGGCTAGAGTGGAACTCTCCACTCTTCCCTGAACCCTCGTGGCTTGACGAATGGTTCCTGGGCTCGGGGCCACGCCCTGCCCCCCATTCCTTTCTTCCCGGAAGTGCACGAGGAGCTGACAAGATTGTGGGAGGCACCTTTTACTGCCTGATCCCAGTCTTTCAGCTTCCCTGCTCTCACTACCCTTGATGGTGGAGTGGCCAGGGGGTATTCGGTGATCCCCCAGGTGGATAAGGCACTTGCGTGCTCTTGTGTCTGCAGAGCGCCGCCACCTGGCGCGGGCGCCCAAAGCTTCCGTCCAGGGCCTGTAGGTTTACGTCGTCCCTGACAACTGTGGCCTGCGGTGCCACTGGACAAGAAGCCTCCGCCCTGCACGCCATGGCTCTCCTGCAAGTACACCAAGCCAAGGCGCTAAAAGAACTGCACGAGGGTAGTTCTGACCCGGGATTGATGCAGAAAATGTGCTCGGCAGGCTACAGAGAGCTCCCTTTGAGCCCTTGGAATCAGCTGAGCTTAAGACACTCTCTTTGAAGACTGCCCTCCTGACTGTGCTCACTTCCATCAAAAGGTTAGGGGACCTGCAGGCATTCTCTGTCAGCGAATCGTGCCTGGAGTTCGGTCTGGGTTACTCTCACGTGATCCTGAGACCCCAACCAGGCTATGTGCCCAAGGTTCCCACGACCCCTTTTAGGGATAAGGTGGTGAACCTGCAAGTGCTGCCCCAGGAGGAGGCAGACCCAGCCTTGGCGTTGCTGTGTCCAGTGCAAGCTTTACGCATCTATTTGGATCGCACACAGAGTCTTAGAAGGTCTGAGCAGCTCTTTGTCTGCTTTGGTGGACAGCAGAAAGGAAGCGCTGTCTCCAAACAGAGGATCGCCCACTGGGTCATTGATACCATCGCGATGGCATATCAGGCTCAGGACGTGCCACCCCCTGTGGGGTTACGAGCCCACTCTACCAGGAGTGTGGCGGCCTCCTGGGCCCAGCCAAGTGGTGCCTCTTGGGCAGACATCTGCAGAGCAGCGGGCTGGGCAACACCTAACACTTTTGCGAGGTTCTACAATCTCCGGGTTGAGCCGGTCTCGTCCCCTGTATTGGCAGGCACGAACAGGTAAGTTCTGGGACAGCTGGCCGGGTGTACCACTTGAGCATAGTGCCTTTCCCCTCCCTTGAGGTAAAGACGTGCGCTCTTGACTCCCAGTCGTGTTCACAGACTGTGATCTCTGGATGACTTTCCTCCTTAGCCCTCTGGCAGTTGAATTTGTGGAGAAACTCGCTGACCGGCCCAGTACGTGCGCTAATGAGCCCCTATACTGAGGTAGGTGCTCCACATTTGCTGGTTCCCCGAAGGCGACCCCATGTGATATTTTCCACAAAATCGTTTCCCTGTCAGCAAACAGCGTCTTCCTTGGGCAGAGGCCCCTCTGCCCCCGGTCAACATGCTCTGTAGAAACTTCTCCCCCTTCGGGTAGGACCTACCATGGGACATCTCCACATGACATACTTCCGACAAGACTCAGTAAGACCATGTGACATATTCCACAGAAAATACCCCACCCCCCTTTTTGGACGGGGTGTGGTCTCTGTGGTGTCTTCACCTTGGGATGGACACCCCCAATGCAGACACTTATGGCTCCTAGTCAGTTAACAAATTCCTCACTTTTTGGGGAGAAAAGAGAGGGAAAGAGGCCTCGGCTGGGCTAGCCTTTCCCTATAGTTGGGCAGTCTACCTGTTGCTGATGGACCATTCGATGCTCATAAGAGCGTTGGGGGAGGTTACGTGACGGCCTGGTGTGCTGGCTACGAGGCACAAGCGGTCTGCCCGTCACACACCACCAGTTCACGTAACACAGTTCAGATAGTTGTGGCGTTCGACACAACGTCAAGTGAGTGACAGATAGGGAACGTCCTGGTTACTTTCGTAACCTCCATTCCCTGATGGCAAGGGAACGAGACATTGTGTCCCTCTTGCCACAACGCTGAACTACCGGGACATGGTCTCGGCTCCTCGACTCAAAACCTGAATGAGTGGTTGCTCCTTTTATACCCGTATGTCCGGGGGAGTGGCATGCAAATTCCACTCGCCAATTCTCATTGGCCTTTTTTAAAAAAAGCAGAGGTGTTTGGGGCTCCCAAGAGTGACCTCTAGTGTCACTACATCGACACAACATCGAGTGAGTGACAGATAGGGAACTAGAGTTCTTCAATATAACAAACTCTCCACATTTAAAATTATTATACTAATCATGAGGCATGTTTCCATCTCTTCAGCTCACATGAAGCTTCATTCATAAACAGTTGACATGGACCTTGGCCTTTTCTATTTCATTACAATCCACATACACAGACATATGTAGGATTATACTACAAATATGGACAAATGCATCCTATGCAGATGATTACCCTGAACATTGTTTTTCATAACGTGTAATGTATTATCCGTGTTAAAACCAAAAAATCGAATTAGTAGGAAGTTTATCATGCATTATAACTGAATTATAACTGTAATTTAATAAGAAAGTACAAATGTTTGGTATGTAATTGATTGTCTCTTAAATTCCAGAATAATGGTGTTAAGTATTTTTGAGTTATTTGCAATTATAGTTTTCTTATGAAATTCATGATTAAAATGTTCAGTTTTTGAGCGGGAAACTGACAAACCTTGGAACAAAGGCCATAAATTACTTATCTTGAGGGGAGGACACTCTTGACCATGTGCCTTTGAAAAGCCACCTCTGATTGCCTTAGAGCCTCTTTGGGGTGTGAACAAACTGAATGGGTTAAAAGGGGCAAGCTTTGACAACCCCCAGTGGAGTCCTGAGAGTCCTGGGAGTTAGAGTTCTGAGTTCTTCGGCTTCTCCGTGCTCCACTTCCTCTTCAGCTCTGCGCTCTTGCCCTCGTGGCTTGCAACCTCGCACTGGCATCTCTCAAGTTCCGTACCATTTAGAAGTCCATAAAGACTCGGATGCCAAAGTCTGAGGAAGCCCTTCTCTTCTCTGCACTATGACACACACTCATGCCTCATCTTCCATCGACGCAACAGACAACAACTATCCACAATCTTTACAGAGACCAAAACATCGGCGAACAAACTTTTACAAAGAGCCAAAGAACCAAGCAATGCAAGGAATCGCATCGACACGCAAGTACATCTCCAGACTTTTGCTGAAAGTGCTGGTGTATTATTTAAATACTTTGAGTAATCCGATTGCAAATCCATTTATACTCAAAAAATGGTTCTTAGGGCATTGTCTACAGAGTCCATAAAATTCATTTTCTCTATATTGTTAATTTCTTTCACATTCTGTCACTTTACTCACCAACCTATTTCATGTTTGTATGTGTTAGATTCGTTTCTATGTTTAGAATAGCAATAAAGTCTTGTTTGTATTCAAAGATAATTCGACTGTGGTATATTTCTCGTCACTTGATTTTTTAAACGATCTGGCCCTGAAGCTATACCGAAAATATGTGTGATATTATTTTCAATAAGCCATGAGAATAATATTACTCCAATAAGTAAATTAATATAATTCCCTTTTTAAAGCTAATTCCTTACAATAGAAATCGTGAGCGGATACAACGAGATGTTGTATTACAATTTAAATGGTGGAGAATTATTTGTCATTTATCTTTCTTATAATGGTTGTCGAACATGGCTAATTCCATTATAAATTTCCCTACATAATGATGGAGGTATGCGGCACTTTAATCCATACCATGTACATCTACATTAACTGAAATTCCTACACTGGTCCTCTGTGGTCTGATTTCTAGCATGTATTACCCTGTCTACTTCATCATGAACTCATCAACATGTCTCCCATCTTTGCTGAAATGACCACTAAATGGTTGGATGTGATGTTCTCTTGGCACATAAACAAAAGACCTGATAGGCTCTCTACTTAAATTGTCACTATGGTCTCCTCATGATTTTTTTTGAGTTCTTGAATCTGTTCCTGAACATCATGCACACTACTACCTGCACCATGTTTATCCTCAGTGTTTTGTAATACTGGACCATCATCATCAGATTATGACATTTTGAAATGTTCAAATGATCTCAGTTTGAACAGTTGAATCACTTGTGGGCAAAAAGTATCTTAATCAGTCTGTAATGTTGAAACAAATGGATATGTTGGCAAATGTCTGTATAATACTTCTATATTCTCTGGATAGGTGTCTCATCAAACAGTACTTAGCCGAATAAGGTGCTCTCTCTCTCTCTTGTCCAGCAGTCTCATCACCTTGCCATGTCACCTCAGGCCGACGTCTGTTCACTGGACAACTGCACCACTGAAGACAGCCTCCACTCTGTGTCCCACAGGCAAATACTTCACTTCTACCATATTTCAAGATGAACACGCAAAAAAACTGACTTATATGCTCCCAACAGTCAGATACCACATGCCTGGTAGCAAAAATGTAGCCGTTGGGCTGTAAATAAACACGAAAAAAAAAAAAAAAACAGCGGTCGATAGGACCGTATTGTATTTAAAAAACAAAACAAAAAGGATAAAGAAAATACAAAAAATGAAATATGGAAATGAAATACAGTAGAGGCTAAAATCCAAATGAAAATACAAACGGGGCATTAGCCTACCCATATACTTCAGCATACATCACCTTAATACATGCTTATATCATTCACAGCATTTAAACATTTAAGTACTTGTTTAAATCACTCAAAGCATTTTATGCATTTAACACGCCTAAATCATTCAAAGCATTTTATGCATTTTAAACAAGGTTTTAAGAACATATATAACAGTTTAAAACAACAGAATTCTCATTATACGTTCACTTAATTTAATAAATAAGATATGATTAATACTAAATTTACATACCCAGTCAACACATGTGTGCAAAACATGGCCAAACTCCACACATGCAAACAATAGGCATCCTTCAAAAATAACCCATAACAAACACTCAATTTTAACATACATATAACATAACATACATAAATATACATATATATATATATATATATATATATATATATATATATATATATATATATATATATATATATATATATACATCATTCAATGTACATTTAAGAGAGAGAGAGAAGAAATCAGATGCAACTACCTCTCTATACTGGATTCTGTAAAAACATAGCTCTGGTGGAAAAATGCAAAAATAATCATCTCCTTTAGCTCTCTGAGACTATTGGTGTTGTCATGGAAACAAAATCCACCCTAAAGCTGGGTTGTGGAGAGTGGAAAAAAAGTTAATGGAGAAAACCTGTTTGCCAAGAAAGGGTTATATAGGATCTAAGAGAAACATTGCAATACAGAGATGTAAACAGAGGAAGAGAGAAAAAAAGAGTGTGATATAGATTATTACAAAGTGAAAAGGAAGAATTGTTTAATGGAAAAAAGATTCAATGAAAGGCTGTGTGAGGCTGTTTGGTATGGAACAGCATCAGGGTGAATTTTCATTCTTGTGTGAACTTTTAAACATAACATCCATCAGAGTTAATATCATAGAAGACAAAATTGGTTGAGAAACCTTTTTTTTTTGGGGGGGGGGGGGGGGGTTAGTAAGTAATTATGTGTGTATAGTAAGATTTTTATGAAACAAAACAAAACATCATGTAATCAAGACACCATCAAGTACACAACAAACTCTGTTTTTTGACCCTGTATCAATAATGGAACAGAGTTACATGAATAAAGCTAGTAAAGATCCAGCCTTTTATTTTTCCTTTGATCTAGCTTCTGGAGCTCCATTCAATGAAGATCTCTACATGAGGTCCTTCTGCCTCTCCACCCCATCTCCTCAATTAGGTCTCTAAGCAGCAGCATCGCCATAGAGACTGCAACACCAAGAAACATAGAAGAGCTTGTCAAATATCTTTCTGATAGCTCCTCGCAATCATCTGATTATACGCATATGCAGAGAGTGGGAGTGAATGCCTACTGGTCTCTAAGTAGTCATAAAGACAGAATGAGATCATGTAATATTCATGATGATAAAAATGTGTAGATGCTAATAAAAAAAGAAGAGACTTATGAAAACCTCACTCATTTGGTCTCTCTGGCTTTCCCACTCTTTCACTTTGTGCACATTACTAAGTCATCTGGACTCTTTTCAAATCTTATAATGAGGATAAAAATGTTGATGGTCTAAGGCGTGAGCAGTGGCGTTGCAAGCAGGGGGGCTTTGGAGGCTTAAGCCCCTGATGTATTGTCAAAAGCCCCTGATCTTTTTGAAGATTCAAACACGTTTCACTTCACAATTAAAATAGGTTTATGTACTTTTATTTTCTTCGCCCTTACTAGCAGTCCGTCTGTCTGTGATGAAAAGCAGTCAGCGCTGGCTTTGGTAGATTACATCTCAGCTACTTCATGTTGGTTTAGAGGACCAACAAGAAGTAGCTGTCCGAGTCGCCCCCCCTTAGTTTCAAAGAATAGTACAACGGCGAGTGCGTCAAGTATAAATGCCTCACCCGTTTAGGGAGGTGTGTGCACAGTCAGAGGAGGCTCGCGGTGTGGAGCCAGGTGAAAGTATAAACAAGGCTTTACACGTTCTTCTGCTCACTGCAGTTTTAAAGCCCCCGTTTTATGTGTCCGGTATTTAAATAGCCAGCTGTTGAACAGTACCTGTTCCGGCCGGTAGATGGGACAGTTGTCAGGCGGCAGGTTTCAACAAATCGCCATTGAACAGTCATCATTCATTCACTCAAAGAGCTGGTGAGGTAATAATACAACTGTTCAGCGAAATTGAGAACTTGTTTTTAACTGATAAGCTTAATAATTGTTCACAGTTTACAATGTGACCCTTACACTTACATTATAACAGAGCAATGTTCTTGTACATTTTATGAGCTAGCTGTTTTATCTAGATTTGATATAGCCAGCTAGGCAACTGTCTGTTAACATCTGTTACTGTAATGTTATCTAGTGTTGGGCAAATCAGTTGTTCCTACTTAAGCAAACTATAACTCATAGTCAGGTTTGGGAAGTAATGGAATACATGTAATGGAATTACGTATTTAAAATAAAAAATATAAGTATCTGTATTCCACTACAGTTACAATTTAAATCATTGGTAATTAGAATACAGTTACATTCAAAAAGTATTTTGATTACTGAAGAGATTACTTTGCATTTTATTGTCATTTGTTTCATTTAAGATTTAGTCTTTTCAGATGGAAAACATTTATCCATATAAATGATGCGATCCAAAGAGCATTTGAACAGCGGTGAAACACTTTCTTGTGGTGTGTTACATTCATATGAGCAGACAGAGAAGTTTGAAGAAAGTTTGGAGCAGAAGTAATAGAAATAAACCTTGTGTAAATTGTCAGCTTTACGCTAAGCTAAAATGCTATTTCTAGCCATTTTACATGCACGTTACCAGGCACGATCATATTTTTTTTTATCAAGAAAATTCACGTTAGATCATAATTTCTTTTTTTCTCGTAAGACCTTTAATATTAGGGCAAAAATCATTTTCTTGATAATAATTTTTGTATTGTTTTCCTGTAAAAATATCTAAAAATCCTTAAAACAAGATCAGTTTGACTGATGCATAAGATATTTAGGTTTTTCAGAGAATGTATTTTTAACATGTGTATTTTGTCTTACTGTACTGGCAGAGTTTTTATAGTCAAAACAAGTGAAAAAAAATCTACCAGTGCTGAAAAAGTAATCCAAAGTATTTAGAATACGTTACTGACCTTGAGTAATCTAACAGAATACGTTACAAATGACATTTTACAGCATGTATTCTGAAATCTGTAGTGGAATACATTTCAAATGTAACCCTCCCAACCCTGCTCATAGATAAATCAGAGATTAGTTGGCTAGCTTGTTACACCTCAGTTAATTAATCACTTTATCCAAATTAATATGTTTTTAGCCTTGTAGCACATTGTTTGGATGCTTCATATAAACTGACAGCTTACACCATAATATAAATCTTATTTTCAGATGATGCAGAAAATATTTTTTTTTAGAAAACAGTCAGACACTGCCAAATTGGGAGGAGATAGGGGGATCATGATGTATAATATGACCCATGACAGAGCAGTAAATGAGAAGTGGGTTGATTTATGCAGACAGTGATTTTATTTTATTTTTTTTATTTTTTTTTCATATTTTACATTTTTCTGTAGATGTTTAGAGTTGTCTGTAATTTATTTTTCATTTTTCCCCCCTTTATTTTAGTCAGATTAAGCATCAAAGATGTGGTCTGTGAGAGTCAGCATCCAGAAGGTAGATCACTGTTAGCTCTCCAGCACTAAATCAGTACGCTAAATAATAACATTTACCAAAGTTTTAGACCCAGGTTAATAAGTTACGCAAGTATTCATCTTAAAACGATTATTTCAAACCAAATTATCACCAAAGGCTTTCTTTGCTTGTGTGGTTTCATGAAAATCACAAAGTATTCTGTGAGCAAATACTCAGAAAATGATGTATCTCCTGTAAAAAAAGCTACTCATGTGACATGTTACATGTTTAAGTGTTACAGCAAGCATCTCAGATTTGTACATCATTTGTTTACTATATATATTTCAACTTTGTAGATCAACCTGTGAGGATAAGGGAAGAGCATGAGACTGTTGAAAGAACAGGAGATGATGTAGGGAGAGTTAGGGAAGACAAGGATGACCTGGGTGACCTTCAGACAGGCCAATATCCATTGAGCCATTTTAAGTTTCAAATAAGGGCAATCAATTCAAAATGGTATGATAGTTTTTTCTAGCTTGAGTGCTCAATAGAAAAAGATGCAGTGTTTTGCTATTGCTGTCGCCTATTTGGGAAACAACATACTTGAACCAACAGTGACAAACTGCAGAGCCAGGGCTACAAAAAATAGAAGAAAGCCCTCAGTTCATTCAGAGAACATGAAAAAACCTCTGTTCACACTGCCAGCATGGTCTCATGGCAAGGCTTTAAAAGTACAAAAAAGCATGGTGATATATGCAGGCAACTGCACTCGGCCAGTATAAATGAAATCCAGGAAAGGTGTGAATACCTTCGTCACATTGTTGCAATAACAGGATTTCTAGCAAGACAAGGTATACCATTTCGGGGCCATAGTGAAAAAGAGAGCAGTGAGAATCAAGGATTCTTAGAGTGCTTCAAACTACTATCTCAGTTTGACCCGTTCCTTCAGGATTACACGGTTGCCTCTAATTCCATCTATCTCTCTCCAGTCTGAAAAATGAATTCATTCAAAGCTTTGCTGAAGAAGTTAGTGAGGAGATCAGGAAGACAATTAAGGTATCTGGCATGTATGCTGTAATGGCAGATGAGGCAAGTGATGTCAAGAAAGAACAATTAGCTGTTTGCGTGCAATATGTCAGCTCAGAGGGTAAAGTGATGGAATGGTTCCTGGGCCTTCAAGACCTAAAAGTATTTGATGCAAAGACCATTTCAAATACAACTGAAGCACTGCTTGATGCCAGCGTATTGGGAAATCTGACATGTGTAGCTCAGTCGTATGATGGTGCATCTGTGATGAGCGGGGTATCTGGTGGTGTGCAGGCTCTTTTCCATGCAAAGCCATTTATATACACTGCTACGCACACGAACTAAACCTCGTCCTGTGTTACACATGCAGGGCCTTTCAAGAAGCAGCAGATTTTTTTTTTTTTTGACCGCCTAGAATGTGTATACACTTTTTTCAACACCTCTCTTGTAAACCATGAGAAGCTGATTGCTGTACAGAAACAGCATGGACTACATGGCCATGAACTTGTTCAGCTTTCAAGAACTCGCTGGTCCTGTCAGCTTGCATCTGTTACCACAAAGCTAGAAAACTACAGTGCTGTCTTAATGTGTCTTGAAGAAATTGGGACACCTGTGGCAGTAGGCCTCAGGATGAAGTTGTGCAAGTTTGCTGTGGTCTACATGATGGTAATGTTTGAATGTCTGTTGTCCATCACAGATGGGTTGCACAGATATCTGCAAAGAGTGAATATGGATTTGGCTAAAGCAGTATATTGTTTGAAGAAGCCATCTGTGGCACACAGAAGGCAAAGCAAATTGATGAAATGGCACAAAGCTTGTACAAGAGGGCAAAGGCTATTTGTCAGGCAAATAACATAGATGGTCGATCTTAATTTCCTTGACGCAAACAAAAGCGAATGGAAGAGTTTGTTGTTGATTCATCTTGTGGTGCTGTTGGTGCTGATCTCGGAGGCTCTGACAATCTGAAGTGGCATTTGTACTTCCCTTGTGTGGATCGGATGATTAGTGAGCTCAGTCAAAGATTTCCAGGTGTAGGAGATAGTATTCTGAAGGGTGTGCAGGCCTGTGACCCATCTTCAGCAACCTTTTTGTCACAGGATCTGCTTAGTGAAGTTGTACTGCACTACAATATAGAGCTTTGTGCAGAATAAGTATTTGTGGCAAAACATTACCTAGTGAAAAAGGAGGAAGGTAGCACTCCAGATATGCTCACTGTATACCGCTTGCTGGACTGTGACATGTTTCCCTCTCTCAAAAAAATTTTCCAGGTTGCACTAACACTGCCTGTCAGTAGCTGTACATGTGAACGATCATTTAGTCCCCTGAGATGCCTGCACACATGGTTGAGGCGAACCATGGGTCAGGAAAGACTTCACAACCTTGCTGTCTTGTCGCTTGAAAAGGAATCTGTTAACACAATTGAACCTGGAAGAGTAATCGACAGAGATGAACTAGACATACAACAAAATGGAAAGATATCAGGACTTAAAAAAAAAAAAAAAGACAAACAAGAAGATTGACAAATAAGACATAGACAATGAGAAACAAGATTGAGACAAAAAGCCAGACAAGAAGAGAGACCAAGAGAGATACAGTAGAAAGGCAAGACAAGAGAACAGCCACAAAATAAGGGAGGATCAACAAGAGAAAGAGACAGACAAAAGTGACAAAAATTAAAACAAGAATAATATTAAAAAAGAAACAAGGCAGACAACAAGAGGGCAGACAGACTAGAGAGACAAGAAGAAGAGAAAGGGTAATAACCAATACAGACAACAAGAGTACTGGGAATTATAATTGTGTTTTTGTTTATGCAGTGTGTTCAAGATGCAATAAATGCAGAATACAATAGGTATTCTCAATGCCCCTGGGTGTGAGTTATTTTTTTGTAACAGATCAGTACTGGATCAATAGGAACCAGGAGTCATTTTCAGTTTTCCAAGGTTCATTTTTGGAACATTGCCTTATTTCAATGTCAGTATGACACTTTTCCCTGATGCTTCTTTATTTTTCTCCTTTATTAACCATGTGAGAGCATTTGTATGCATTTATGAGGGTGTGTGTGAGGGTTTAAGTAACAAGTCTCAATGTATCCTCTGTCCAGGTATCATTACAAGTCCAGCAAAGGACAGAGAGAGTGAAAAAGGGATGCAAGTGAATTTTAGAGAAGGGCAGGATGCATGTCAGCAGGAAGGATCAGACAGAGACACTTTATTCTTTCTTAGAGTTCTTATTTATTTGTACATTTTATTTTGGGTGGCAAAGACATTTAAGCAATATGACATGAGCAAGATGTACTGAATATCAGCATGGCTGTAAATAGCTGCTTTTATGCAATTGTTGCTTTTAAAGAGTGGTTCTATAATAAAGAATATAATATCGAGTTACTAACAATTTAGACACAATATAGTCAGTTATTTTGTTCATTTTTACTCCACCAATGAAAACAGATCACAACGAAGCTAAAGCAACCATTAAATGCTGCCGAACAACACAGAGACTGACATCCTGCCTGTTGAATCAGATTAGAGAACCGGAAGATTAGAGAATCATTTAAACATGGGTATAGGAGCCTTTAATTCAAAAAGTGAAGGTTCTAAGGAACTGGACATTCTCAAAACTGGTTACTGATTCCACTCTTGTCCTGCTAACCTTTTGTGCCCTAATGCAAGCCACTTAATGCCAGGGTGCTCCAGGGCAACTGTGACTGCAATAAATGTACAATACCCTTCCGATAAAATGTGTCTGCTAAAATAAGTGAGCTAGTGACTTATGAGTACAAGAAATTACAAAAAATACGATTTATGTTCTGTTAGTGATTAACGTGCAAGAAGCAATATTTTCCCCCATTACCAGTCTGAATGAGCACTTGTCCTTTCTTTCACCCTCATCTGCAACTTTGCTGTCAAAACAGAAATGTGCATTCAGACAAAAAGCTCTCTAAATGCCCCATTTTTCACTAATTAAAAATAATGTTTTTATTTATGGTGGCATCTATCACCGTTCCTCTTTTGTCCTGTTTCCTATTTTATTTTCAATCACTATTTATTTCTGCATCACTTTTCCTTCGACTGCACTCCCTGTGGCACCCAGACAGAGGATGGCAGCTCACTTGATTTTAACAGCCATTGTTGTGACAAGTTGAGTGGGTCAAAGTAGCATTATTTAAACTGCCAAATTTAAAATATGCCCTGGCATCCCTCCAAGACTGTCACCCCATGATCATGTTTTCCATATTCTTCCTCCAAGGATGAGTGAAATAAGAAAAGGACTGGGTTCTAAAACACCTTACATACTATGTTTTTATGGGGCAGTTACACTTGCCTGTTGATATCAATGTTAAAAGACAAAAAGTTTATCCTGTACTTACTGTAATAAGTTCCCTCACAACTTATTGTTGGAGACCAATCAAGCCAAAATCAACCATTCAGCATCAGTTTGAAAGTCATAATTTTTTTCTTTTTTCTGACAGGTTATGTCTTGATGAAATGTAATCCAAGGGAATTAAATCAAAATTTGTTCAATCCAGCACCATATGTCATGTAAGGATGAAGGGGCAAGGACTCAAATGCAGAGTAAAACAAAAAAAGTTTATTTGAAAAGTTTAGTTCCTGTTTCATGTCATGTGATGTCCTGTTTTCAATCCATGTTCATGTGTTTTGTTTTCATTGTTTGATTATCTTGTTTAGAGTTCTTAGTGTTTATTGGTTATCTTTGTCATGTGTTCTCCCATGTCCAAGTTTTTAAGCCCTCATGTTCCCTATCTGTCACTCACTCGACGCTGTGTCGATGTAATGACACTAGGGGTCACTCTTGGGAGCCCGAGACACCTCTGGTCTTTGATAAAAGGCCAATGAAAATTGGCGAGTGGTATTTGCATGCCACTCCCCCAGACATACGGGTATAAAAGGAGCTGGTATGCAACCGCTCATTCGGATTTTCTCTTCGGAGCCGAACGGTCATGCTCACTGAGCTGAATTCCCACGACTGTTCATTCACCTCTGCTGGATCTGACGGCACATTTCAGCGGCTTCTCCCCCCTCTGCACTGGTGCAATGCAGAGAATGCCCCAGGGCGCTTCGGCAGAAATAAAAGAGTATATTTCTCTAAAAGAGTATATTTCTCTAAAAGAGCGGCACACACGGAACGTCTTTTTAAAGATGCGTCTTTCTAAAGATGCTTTTCCGATTGTGTGTTATTCCTGGTTGCGCTCGTTATCTCTCGCCTTCTGACGGTCACGATCACTGTCTTTCGTGCTAGGCACTGCTCACGCGGAGACAGCGTTCGTGGATGGTCATGTTCTCATTGCAAGGACATGTCCATGGCAACGATGCAGTCGCGGCTCACCTTCGTAAGAAAGCAAGCCACCCCAGAGGCTCCCCGCCTCGGTCCTTTTACCCATGGGTATGAGGCCAGCGCAGCTAGCACTGGGGGTGATTTGGGGACCCCAGTGGGACCGCCTCCGCCGGGTATCCCCCGCGGACCTCCCATTCCCCAGCACGCTCGTCTGCCCCGATCGGGCTTCCGGATGAGTCCGCCGGCTCATCTCATGCCGAGTTCGACCTCTTATTTGGAGCCCGCGAAAGTGATAAGCTCTCGAGCGCAGCATTGGAGAGCGTGCTCGTCCAGTTGGAAGCCTCAGCTGGGCTCCTCCCTTCAGGGATGATTGCCCAGTCACAGGCTGACGCGGAGATGACGACATGCTTTCCCGGGCAGCCGCGAGCATCAGCTAGAGTGGAACCCTGTGCTCTTCCCTGAACCCTCGCGGCTCGATGATTGGTTCCTGGGCTCGCGGCACCGCTCAAAGCCATGCCCCGCCCCTGTTCCTTTCTTCCCGGAAGTGCATGAAGAGCTGACAAGGTCGTGGGAGGCATTTTTTACTGCCCGGTCCCGATCTTTTCAGCTTCCCCACCCTCACTACCCTCGATGGTGGGGCGGCCAAGGGCTATTCTGCAATCCCCCGGTGGATAAAGGCGCTCGCGGTGCACCTATGCCCGCAGAGCGCCGCCACCTGGCGCAGGTGCCCAAAGCCCCCATCCAAGGCCTGTAGGTTTACATCGTCTCTGATGGCCAAGGCCTATGGTTCCGCTGGATAAGCTGCCTCTGCCCTGCACGCCATGGCTCTCCTGCAAGTCCACCAAAGCGCTAAAGGAACTGCAGGAGCAGATCTCTCCATCTTTTTGTTATCTTTTGCATTTAATTGCACTGCATGCCCAAGTGGCTGCAGTACTCAAGAGTTCAGCAAGAGTGGTTTCCTTGTTCCCTGGGTCACTTATCCGGTGTGCACGGCCGTCATCACGACCACTATCCACCACTCTATTTGGCAGGTTTGGTGCTCCAGCAGCGGTCTCCTGCCCCGGAACGCCCAGCTGTGGCAAAAATCTGCCCCCGATGTGACAGTCTGCACGAGTCACGAGGACAGGCCTCTTCCTCCCTCATCCCAGGCTGTTCCGGGGGTGGTCACAAGGAGCAAGGTAAGTGCTTCAATGTCCTTAGACTCAGCACGGCCACGACATGGTGTGGCACCTCGAGCTCTGCCCCACAACGAAGCCCCACCTGCCGGTACATCCGATGACATTGCCCCTTTGGTCCCCCTTGCACGGAACTTGGACGCGTGGTTTGCGCTTTCCAATCCTTCGCGATGGCTGGTCCGGACCATCTGACTCGGCTACGTGATTCAGTTCACCGGGCGTCCGCCCAGGTTCAGCGGTGTCCACTTCACCTTGGTGAAGGACAAAAATGCTGCTACCTTGCGCGGAGATTGCTATCCTCCTACGGAAGGGTGCGATAGAACCTGTCCCTCCAGCCGAGATGAAGAAGGGGTTTTACAGCCTCTACTTCATCATACCGAAAAAAGGCAGTGGGTTGCGGCCAATCTTGGACCTGTGAATACTGAACTAGGCTTTACACAGACTCAAGATGCGGACGCAAAAACGCATTCTAGCGAGCATCCGGCATCAAGATTGGTTCACGGCGGTAGACCTGAAGGATGCGTATTTCCACGTCTCGATCCTTCATCGACACAGATCCTTCCTGCGGTTTGCATTCAAGGGTCAGGCATATCAGTACAAGGTCCTCCCTTTCAGCCTGTCCCTGTCTCCTCACATCTTCACGAAGGTCGCAGAGACAGCCCTTGCCCCACTAAGGGAGGTGGGCATTCGCATTCTCAACTATCTCGACGACTGGCTAATCTTAGCTCACTCTCAGGACATGTTGTGTGCACACAGGGACTTGGTGCTCTCACACCTCAGCCGACTAGGGCTTTGGGTCAACCGGGAAAAGAGTGAGCTCCTCCCGGTTCAGAGCATCTCTTTTCTCGGTTTGGAGTTGGACTCGGTCTCTTTGACAGCGCGCCTCACGAAAGAGCATGCCCAGTCGGTGCTGACCTGTTTGAAGGCATTCAAACAGAAAACAGCGGTTCCACTGAAACTTTTTCAGAGGCTCCTGGGGCATACGGCATCATCAGTGGTGGCCACCCCACTCGGGTTGATGCATATGAGACCACTTCAGCACTGGCTTCAGACTCGAATCCCGAGATGGGCATGGCACCGCGGGACACATCGCGTGATCATCACGCTGGTCTGTCACCGTCTTTTCAGCCCTTGGACCGATCTCTCATTTCTACGGGCAGGTGTTCCCCTAGAACTGGTCTCCAGGTGCGTCGTGGTCACGACGGATGCCTCCAAAATGGGCTGGGGCGCTGTTTGCAACGGGCACGCAGCCGCCGTCTTGTGGACGGGCCCGCGACTGCATTGGCACATCAATTGCCTCGAGTTGTTGGCAATTCTGCTCGCCCTGTGGAGGTTTCGGCCGTTGATCCAGGGCAAGCACGTGTTAGTTCAGACAGACAACACTGCAATGGTAGCATATGTCAACCGCCAAGGCAGTCTGCGCTCTCGTTGTATGTCACAACTCGCCCGCCGTCTCCTCCTCTGGAGTCAGCAGCACTTCAAGTCGCTGCGAGCCATTCACATCCCGGGCAACCTCAACACTACAGCGGACATGCTGTCATGACAGGTTACCCTCAGGGGAGAGTGGAGACTCCAACCTCAGGTGGTCCAGCTGATTTGGAGTCGATTCAGACAGGCACAGGTGCACCTGTTCGCCTCCCAAGAATCCTCCCCACTGCCCGCAGTCGAGTTTACGGAGAGGCTCGCTGCCGGCCCAGTACACGTGCTAACTAAGAGTCCTGTTCTGGGTAGGTGCTCCACATGTGGCAGTTCCCTGTAAGGCTAACCCCATGCGATATATGTCTTCCACTAGTTCGTTTCCCTGTTGGCAAACTGCGTCTTCCTTGGGCAGATCCCCTCTGCCCCAGTCTCCATGTTTGTAGTAACTCCTCCCCCGTTGGGTAGGATCTACCTTGAAGATTATCCACATGGTCGGAAAGACCATGTAACATATTTTTCCACTTAAATATCCCCCCCTCTCTTTGGGCGAGGTGTGGTCTCCGCGGTGTCTTCCCCTTGGGAGGGACACCCCCCGACTAGACCTGGCGGCCCAGTCGGATAATCCCCCTTTGTGGGAAAAGAGGCCACGACTGGGTTAGCCTGTCTCTATCTTTTAGGTAGTCGACTTGTCCCCAAAGGGCCATTTGACACTCATAACTATGTTGGGGGAGGTTACATGTCGACCTGGTGTGCTGGCTATGAGTCACACAGTAGTCTGCCCACCACACACCGCCAGTTCACGTAACACAGTTCAGCCAATTGTGGCATTTTGTATAGGGACTCCTACTACACGACACAACGTCGAGTGAACAACAGATAGGGAACGTCATGGTTACTTGTGTAACCTCCATTCCCTGATGGAGGGAACGAGACATTGTGTCCCTCCTGCCACAACGCTGAACTACCCACTGAAATGGCCGGACCTTATATCGGCTCCTCAGCATAAAACCTGCATGAGTGGTTGCATACCAGCTCTTTTTATGCCTGTATGTCCGGGGGAGTGGCATGCAAATACCACACTCCAATTTTCATTAGCCTTTTATCAAAGACCAGAGGTGTCTCGGGGTCCCAAGAGTGACCCCTAGTGTCACTACATTGACACAACGTCTCGTTCCCTCCATCAGGGAACGGAGGTTACACAAGTAACCATGACGTTTTCCATTGTCAGGTGTCAGGTATTGTGTGTTTGGTAACGTTGTCATGTTAGGTCAAGTTATTGTTTATATTCAAGTCAAGTTTATGTTAAGTCAAGTTTATAGTCTAGTTCATGTTTATGTTTCACATTTATAGTCAGGGTTTTTTTGGCTTTCACGTTTGTTAATAAAATTGCACCTGGGTTCTTCACTCCATTGTCTTCATCATTGCCAGCGCCAGCAGCAACGTTACAGAATACCTCACACCCGACAAAGGAAAACATGAGGGCTTAAACATTTGGACATGGGAGAACACATGACAAAGATTACCAATAAACACTAAGAACTCTAAACAAGATAATCTAATCTTGAATTATCTGCTTGTATTGGTGTAAAATGAAGGCATTGCGTTTGTCTGGCGCACTTGCTGCTGCAGTTATAAATGCATAATTTATTGAGAGATTTTTGAATGGGACTTTTACGACAGTGGAACTTTACAGTTGTGCTTTGTCACTAGAGTCAAGTCCATCATTGCAGCAGCAAGCACGCCAGACAAATGCAATGCCTCCATTTTACACCAAGACAAGTGGATAATTCAAGATTATAATTGTAGCGCCATCTTAAGAAAACTTATTGCGGTGAGTTTTGGCGATTATGATAACATGAGATTTTCTGTGTTGTGGTGATGGTCATTTTCAGGGTGATTCTGTAACTATGGTCTCTTAAGACCTCAGTTTCTAAGTA
Organism: Myxocyprinus asiaticus; assembly: GCF_019703515.2. Classification (NCBI taxonomy): domain Eukaryota; kingdom Metazoa; phylum Chordata; class Actinopteri; order Cypriniformes; family Catostomidae; genus Myxocyprinus; species Myxocyprinus asiaticus. The sequence continues at coordinate 29,952,324 of NC_059355.1, forward strand.
TACATTTTTATTTCAGTGCCTACTGTATTAATCTGTGTAAACATCCGCGTTAAGTGTAAAGGCGGTTTTACACGGGACGCGGTCACCGCGCGTTCCCTATTAATTTTCAATGGGGGCGTGGGGAGGGAGAAATAAGTGCCATTTTATTTAAGTTCAATCACTTACATGAAAACTAATACAATATTTACAGTAATCACTTCAGAGACCCAGTATCTGAGCAGAAGCAGTAGGGTGCACTTCTACTGGCGCATTTCGTACCGCTTCTCATGTGAATGGAAAACGTCTGTACAAACGAGAAGCGGCAAGATCGCAATCAAAGCCTGCCGCCCACCACGTCCCCTGTAAAACCACCTTAAATGTCTTTTGCTCTGCCGTTCGCGTGCGTGCGTGACTACTGGAGCGCATCTCTGCGCGTTCACGCTGCACAGCAACTTTGCGTTTTTCTCATGGACAACAGAGGACAAGCTCTGAACTTAAATAAGCCTAACACACTTCCAAATACAGAGATAAGGTGCAGTTTAACCTTTCTGTAAAGAACTAATAATCTAAATTCTTTCTACACTGAAAATACTGTAACTGAACTAAGAATACATTCAGGACTCTAAAATGCTGTGAAAAAGCAATGAAAACCATTAAAGGGGTCATAAATTGGAAATTCAAACTTACCATGATATCTTGACATATTAAAGTTCATAGCACTATAAAAACATACTGTAAATTTCAGAACCGAAAACTTCTTCGTTAGTCCAAATAAAGGCTTTATTGAAACCAAGGTGCCAAAATGACTCTACTTCCTCCTCACCAATATGTCATATGTCAATATGTATTATATCAGCACAGGCCAGCCTCTGCACAAACAGATCAACGCTTACTTTATCGTTGACACTGCTTAGGCCCGCCCACTAGTCTTGCGGTTAGAGTAGAGTGATGAGATTATTTTTGGAGCAACAGGAGGAGTCACGATGGCCACAAAGATGACAAGACGTTGTGCAGTGCCAGATTGTGGGAAACTAGATTTCTTGCATTTGCTTCACAAGGATCCCAACATTAAGAAAGAGTGGCTGACGTTTATTTTTAATGAAGTCCCGGATCACGTCGGTAAGAACGTGTTTGTTTGCTCGCTTCATTTTACCGATGATTCTTTCACAAACAAGACACAGTTCGAAGCAGGCTTTGCAGAGAGACTTAAATTAAAAGTTGATGCAGTGCCAAATATATTGGACCTGACAGTGATATCGCAACAAACAAGTGTGAGTATCCATGTTAATTGTTTTGCTTCATATGTTACAGACAGTTAGATGTGTACTGAGTATTTGATTTGATCCTAGTGATTTTAGACGCTCGTGTATTAGTTTTAATGAACAGAAAACTGGTTAAAAAATGACCAATTATTCCTAAATTATGACTACTTTTAATAAAAATAAATAAATAAAAATAAATAAAAAAATAAAATAAAATCTCACTAACATTATAAGTGGACCTCAAGGAACATTATAAAATAAAATAAAAATCCAATTCATGACACCTTTAATGAATCATGATCCTGTTGTTTGTATTCAGCATTATATATGATTGGGCATGTGGAATATTGATCACGTTTTTTACCATAATATTTATTAGAAACTGAAGTCGTTTCCAAACGTATCTTCTAATTGACAAATTTGTCCAAATCTGACAAGGGTCCTTAAAGTGATAGTTCAGCCATAAATTAATATTCTGTCATCATTTCCCTGCCCTCATGTTGTTCCAAACCTGTGTGACTTTATGTATTTTGTGGAACCCAAAAGATGTTAGACAGAATGTTAGAGACTGACAGTCTTAGTCACCATTCCCTTTTAAAATATGGAGGAAAAAATATGCAGTGAAAGTAAATGTTTACTATAAGGGAAACATTCTGTCTGATATCTCCTTAATTGTGTTGCAATGAAGAAAGCAAGTCTACAAGTTTGGAACAAAATGAGGGTGAATGATGAAAGATTTTCCAATAATAATAATAAATTATTATTATTATTAAATTATTATTATTATTATTATTATTATTATTATTATGTTATACATGTTATATGTGTATTATGTAATGGAATATTGGAGATTAAACATCCATGTAACTAGTTACATGGTACTTGAGTATTCTTTTAATTGGATTTTTTTTTTTTTTTTACTCTTACTCAAGTAATTACTAACGTCACTAATTTTACTTCTACTTGAGTAATTTTTTTTCTCAATTTAATTTTACTTTCACTTTTACTTGAGTACAGTTTTTGACTACACTACCTACCTCTGGTGGTAGGAGACATAACAGTAACACCACATTTTAAAGGCCCAAACATACTCTACGCAAGTACATGAACGCAGACACACCTTGCTACGCAAGCTTGATTTCACACGTCGTTGCATTGTGAAATGTGTCAGCGCTCAATTCATAACACAACGCAAGTACACGCTGCATTCTCAGCGTTGCCTCAAGGGGCGCTAGAGCAGATTTTCTTATTTCAATCAACAACTGTCATGGCGGACTCGGGCAGCAATTTCAGTTGAATCTTTTCTAAAAAATATATATGACTTTTTGTCTCCAGTCCATTCAAACGATCTTGTTTTTGCCCCGTATCTCTCCCCACTCCTCAACTATTGACTCATCTGCCACATCCGGGCTGCATCGAAAATGTAGGCAGCTGACTTACTGCCTAATCAGTTAATGGCTTAACTGACAGCTGTTTTGAATGAATGGAACTCTTAAGGAACTGGTCTCTGAACAGTTTGAAAAGAACCTTATTTTCATCCCGCCTCCGTAGGCAGCATTTTCCTGGTTTCGGACATGGATCTATAAAATAATGGTTTCGGACGCAGCATTGGTTTCATGGACACGCCTAAAAAATCCATTGCGCTCTTGTGGTCTGAGGTTTGTAACCACCAGAGCAATGCAAGAGGGCACGTAATGTATGTACAATGGGACCACGCATTGGCCATGCATTGGTCAAGCTCTTGCATCTGTGTTTGCGTACTTGCGTGAAGTAAGTTTTGGCCTTAAGTTTCCGCTCCAGGATGCAAAACAGAATATTCCAATAGAGAGAGAAAGAGAGAGAGAGAGAGAGAGAGATAGAGAGAGAGAGAGAGAGTGAGAGAGCATGAACTAGCACAAGACAAAGCACACATAGAGATTAAATAGGTGAAATGAATAAGGTAAAAATACTGAAGAAATTTGTGTTGTCCAATTCTTGCACGAATCGTTCTTTTGAGCCAATTCACTAAATTTAACTGAAACAAACTTTAGCTGATGACGCAATAAGCACAGCTAAATTACCAACCGGATAGGCAGCACATCGAACTGTCCAACTCAAAAAGAACTAACTTTCGAAGTTTGCTGAGGATTACCGAGGACTTGCTATGTGTTGGGACGTTAATAGCATTTTTAATCGACAATGTTACTAATACAAATTATTCATTATATATTCGTTTTCTAGTTGTGTTTATATTTTTTAATTAGACTTAATGAATTGTGTGGCTAACTGTGATGGACATTTTCAAGAAATCTGAATTTCATTAACCAATATGTGATGAAAATGCATGTACTTTGTACTTGAACTATGAACTATGTCCCGATTTAGATAGCTGAGCTATTGAGCTATATTCACTTTCATGTAACCCATTAACAGTAAGAATAGACAAGCACAGGTTTTCATGTTTTCATTTCAAGGAGTGAAACCTTCCAATTTAAGTCCATTTGTGTTAACAAGAGGTTGTTTATCATTGTGTGTAGTGTAAGGGTCATGTATGCATAATAAAAATAGTGATCTAGAGAGACAAAGGATTGTTTGAAAGCATGTAAGCAGTGGTTATGCAAAATTAGTAATAGATTTTTGTTTGGTCCATTGTGTAATGAGAGTTCCCTACTGTGGCCTCATTATCAAGTTTAGTTAATCAAACACTAGACAAAATTAATTTCCACTACAGGATGCTGGAAGACTCATCCATGGGTGTCCCCTATAAGACGAAAAAGTCCAAGCAAGAAAAGCATGTTTGGTAAGAGATAGATAATACCACACATATTAAATGTGTGGTAGACATGTATACAGTATGTTTCAACATTTGACTGAAAATGCAGGGAAACAGCATATTCATCCAGTCATGGGAACATCAGGAAGTAATATGCCTGTGAGGTAAAGAAAAACTCAATTACATTTTCCTTGTGTACAAGAGAAAATTATAATCAATTTCTGTGGCATAATACAAACCGTTATATAATAAGTTCAAAAGCGAAATCAAGCATCTAATAGCATTAAACTGAATCATAACGTAGAGGATCAGAAGATGCAACATAGTGAAATCACAAGCTTTTTTACATGTTGCCATGGAGATGTTTCTTGAACACCATCCCTAGCCTTTATATGGATTAGTTGCCCTATCAGTGCCCTTGTCACAATGTGAATAGGACAGATTGTCTTGCAGCATTCTAACATTGATTTATATAGCTATTTAATACAGTATTGATAACGTAATGTGGCATGTGTGGTCACAGTTTATGGATATGTAACTATAATTCAGTTCTTAAGTCATCTTAAAAAGAAATACTGAATTCGATTTTGCCTTTCACATTGTTTAGTGAAAAATATACAGTAGATGGATTTAATCCTACAGCTCCTATAATCCAAGATTTTTATGCATATGCATACATTTTTATGCATATGCCTGACCTGAAATTATGCAGTTTGAGCAACTGTGGCGTTTTTAATTCAGCCTGTACTTTCATGTAAATGAAGCATTCAGAAAGAACCTGGCTGACTGTCAGCTTTATTTTAGCAAGCTCATGGCAGCAGAGAGAAATGCTCTTCTAATAATTCATGAAATATAATGGAGTATGGAGTGAGGTTATAATTTTACCTTCGATGCAGTGATTAATCGATGAGTGTGCTTTTTCACTATAAGAAAAAGGGAGGTAAATAACATTAGAATACTACCACGGTACATAAAAATAGAGTCTTATTTACAAACCACATGCAATCCACCTTAACCGGCTCTTACATGTGCTGACATAGCACTGGGTCATGAGTATTTTAGCCATTCTTTTCAGCAAAAATACACCTCTTTTCTATGCAAATTATGCTTATAATTGAGCCTTACAGTATTCACAAAACTAAGCACTATTTTCCTGGCACAATTACTATTGTGCTATTACTGGCTGCAGAAGTCATGGCTGCAGTAATTCATTAAATACTGATCCAACATAGTCACACTGGAAATCAACATGTTGCTTCTGAATGTTCATGTACATGTAAATACATCCTTGTTACTTGCGTAACCTCCGTTCCCTGATGGAGGGAACGAGACGTTGTGTTGATGTAATGACACTAGGGGTCACTCTTGGGAGCCCAAAACACCTCTGGTCTTTGATAAAAGGCCAATGAAAATTGGCGAGTGGTATTTGCATACCGCTCCCCCGAACATACGGTTATAAAAGGAGCTGGTATGCAACCACTCATTCAGGTTTTGTGCTGAGGAGCAGAGACAAGGTCCCGGCCATTTCAGCGGGTAGTCCAGCGTTGTGGCAGGAGGGACACAACGTCTTGTTCCCTCCATCAAGGAACGGAGGTTACACAAGTAACCAGGACATTCCCTATCTGTCACTCACTCGACGCTGTGTCGATGTAGTGACACTAGGGGTCCCTATACGAAAAGCCACAACTGGCTGAACTGTGTTACGTGAACTGGCGGTGTGTGACGGGCAGACCACTGTATGCCTCGTAGCCAGCGCACCAGGCCAACACGTAACCTCCCCCAACGCTGTTATGAGTGTCGAACGGCCCTTCGGGGACAAGTCGACTGCCCAAAAAGATAGAGACAGGCTAGCCCAGTCGTGGCCTCTTATCCTCTCTTTTTTTTCTCTCCCCAAAAAAAGAGTGAAATTTGTTAACCAACTGGGGCCACCAGGTCTACGTCGGAGGGGTGTCACTCCCAAGGGGAAGACACCACGGAGACCACACCCCGCCCGGGGGGGGGGGGTGTATTTTGAGTGGAAATGGTCACATGGTCTTGCCGAGATTTGTCAGAAGTATGTCATGTGGAGAAGTCCCAAAGTAGGTCCTACCCTATGGGGGAGGAGTTTCTACAAACATGGTGACTGGGGCAGAGAGGCCTCTGCCCAAGGAAGACTCAGTTTACCAACAGGGAAACGAATTAGCGGAAGATATAAGTCACATGGGGTTAGCTATGGGGAACCAACACATGCGGAGCACCTACCCCAGTACAGGGCTTAGTTAGCACATGTACTGAGCCGGCAGCAAGTTTCTCTGCAAACTCGTCTGCCACAGGGCTCGGAGGAAGTCATCCAGGGAACACAATTTGTGGACACTACTGGGAGTCAAGAGTGCACATCTTCAGCTCAGGGGAGGTGAAAGGCGCTATGCGCAAGCGATACACCTGGCCAGCAGTCCCGGACTTACCTGCTTGTGCCTGCCACTACACGGGACGAAACCGGTTCCACCCAGAGATTGTAGAACCTCGCAAAGGTGTTGGGTGTTGTCCAGCCCACTGCTCTGCAAATGTCTCTTAAAGAGGCGCCACTGGTCAAGGCCCAGGAGGCCACCACACTCCTGGTAGAATGGGCTCGTAGCCCTGCCGGGGGCGGCACGTCCTGAGCATGATATGCCATTGCTATGGTGTCAATGAGCCAGTGGGCGATCCTCTGCTTGGAGACAGCGCTTCCTTCCGCTGTCCACCACAGCAGACAAAGAACTGCTCAGAGACTCTAAAGCTCTGCGTGCGATCCAAATAGATGTGTAAAGCGCGCAACGGACACAGCAACGTCAGGGCTGGGTCTGCCTCCTCCTGGGGCAGCGCATGCAGGTTCACCACCTGATCCCTAAGGTCGTGGGAACCTTGGGCACAGAGCCCAGTCGGGGTCTCAGGATCACGTGAGAGTAGCCCAGACCGAAATCCAGGCACGTTTTGCTGACAGAGAGCGCTTGCAGGTCACCTATCCTCTTGATGAAAGTGAGCGCAGTCAGGAGGGCAGTCTTCAAAGAGAGTGCCTTAAGCTCAGCTGTCGCGAGGAGCATGAGGTCCGAGAACCACATCTGGGTGGGCCAGTAGGGTGCTACCAGGATGACCTGCTCCTCGTCCTCCATAACCTTGCACAGGGTCACTGGGGGAAATGCATATTTGCGTAGTCCAGGGGGCCAGCTGTGTGCCAGTGCGTCTATACCGAGAGGTGCCTCGGTCAGGGCATACCAGAGCGGGCAGTGGGAGGATTCTTGGGAAGCGAACAGGTCTACCTGTGCCTGCCCAAATCGACTCCAAATCAGCTGGACCACCTCAGGGTGGACTCTCCACTCTCCCCTGAGGGTAACCTGTCGTGACAGCGCGTGTCGTGCAGTGTTGAGGTCGCCCGGGATGTGAGTGGCTCTCAGCGACTTGAGGTGTATGCCACCATTTCAGTGTTGTCTGTCCGAACTAACACATGCTTGCCCTGGATCAACGGCCGAAATCTCCGCAGGGTGAGCAGAATTGCCAACAACTCGAGGCAGTTGATGTGCCAACGCAGCCACGGGCCCGTCCGGGAGCCGGCGGCTGCGTGCCCATTGCATACGGTGCCCCAGCCCGTTTTGGAGGTGTCTGTCGTAACCATGACGTGCCTGGAGACCTGCTCTAGGGGAAGTGAGAAGTAGAAATGTGAGGTCGGTCCAAGGGCTGAAGAGACGGCGAAAGAGATTATGCCCATTTATACCCGTATGTTCGGGGGAGTGGTACGCAAATACCACTTGCCAATTTTCATTGGCCTTTTATCAAAGACCAGAGGTGTTTCGGGCTCCCAAGAGTGACCCCTAGTCTTTCCTTGTTGCGCTGCTAACAGCAAATTGTGGAAGTATCCTCAAAGACGCAGGTTTTGTGATCACAAAAAATGGTGAGTGTGATTTGGAGGTTCACTGATGGTTACGTTTAGGTGAAGGCAAAAATATTTTATTTTGGAAAAGAATATACCATATATTCTTCTCTCCTTTTATATAATATTGGCACACAATTCTTTTTATTTTAAAATGTTTCTAATAACCTTATATATTTAGATTTGTTACTCATTTATTGATGTGTAATTTATATTTTGAAAATATATAAAGCTCAATTCTATCCTATGTAAATTGCCCTTTGTTAAGTTTAAACTCCAATTCCCAGCTCATTATCCTATCAGACTTTTCTCACCAAGTTTGAGCTGGTAAGGAGACTAGCCAGGTGGAATGGAACAGTCGGCCACTCGCAGATGGCCTGTCCACCTCGTATAATGCCCAAGGTGGTACTTCGGCCATTGCCTTCACCACTGATGGCGTAACCCACCCAGGAGCCCGATCAGCCACTCACTGAGCCCCATTCCCTCCAGTCCTCCATCCTGCACTCAACATGCTTTAACCAGGATTAATGTCCAGGGCTTTAGGTCCTAATATTCAAAACTATTTTTATGTTTTAAATTTTTGATGGTTAGGTTTAGAGTTGAAGTTAGGAAAGGGCATAGTATTTGAGGCCATTTTTATAATTTAAATTCATGATAGTTAAAGTGAAACTCAAACAGGACTTTAGGTCACACTATTTTAAATGTTTTTAAATATTTTTACAATTTTGGATAATAGGGTTTGAGTTAAGATTACAACGGTACTTTAAGTTCTGGTATAAAAAACATTTATATATTTTCCTCCAAAAAACCCAAGAACCATATTTGAGATGATAGGTCAATAAATATACATTATATACATCACACTTTTTTAAAACAATTTAATGCTCATCTTTCCTTGTAGGGCTACTAATAGCAAGTTGTGGAAGTAACCTCAAAGATGCAGGTTTTGTGTTCACATAAACAATGGTGAGTGTGATTTGGAGGTTGACTGATGGTTAAGTTTAGAGTTGTGGTTTGGGTTAGAGGGGTAGAGTTAATAAAATAAAAAATAAAAATTTGGCACCACTTTGTGTACATTTCACATGAAAACAGATGCTAACACGTGCTCATGCGTTCAACAACACTTCCAGCTTTGGCCACTGGGGGCAGTGGTTCGAATTTCAGTAAACAAAGACCAATTTCAAAAGCAGAACTTTCGGCCTACTGTCACCAAATTCACAGTGCAATCAGTTTGGTTGATCAGTTGATTGAGATGAGGGTTAAAACTGTGTATAAATCCAGACTTGCTGTTTAGATTAAACACTGTGCTATTGCCTGGTATGGCAATAGCACAGCCCACAACCGCAAAGCACTGCAAAGGGTGGTGCGAACTGCCAGACACATCATCGGAGGTGAGCTTCCATTCCTCCAGGAAATATATACAAGGCGGTGTGTGAAAAAAGCTCGGAGGATCATCAGAGACTCCAGCCACCCGAGCCATGGGCTGTTCTCACTGCTACCATCAGGCAGGCGATATCGCAGCATCAGGACCCGCACCAGCCGACTCCATGATAGCTTCTTCCCCCAAGCAATCAGACTTTTGAACTCTTGATCTCCCATGATCAAAATACATCAGCACTGCACTTCATTACTCTTACTTTTATATCTCACACCGGACTGTCATAAATTATATTATTATTATATATATTCTCTTAACAACTTACTATCAGCCGACAGCCTGAATGTCAATACAGTACAATACATCCTACTGTACATTCTATATATACTACTATATATACTTTTTTATTTTTATTGAATAATGTGTATCTATATTGTGCGTATTGTATACTGTACAGTGTATGTTATTATTTGTATATTGTTTTGTGTGTAATTATGTGTATATTAGACTTTAAATTGTGTTGTGTTAATTTGATGTTATTGTAAATTGGTATATGTCTCATCACTGTCACGACTGCTATATTGATCGTTACTGCACCCAAGAATTTCACACACCATTGCACTTGTGTATATGGCTGTGTGACAATAGATGTGATATGATTTGATTTGATTTGAGATTAGCACAATTTAAGCATTTTAAAGATAGGATGTAGGTGTGGATTGCAGTGGTGCGCGTCAGTGCGAGGCAGAAGCATTGAGTCTAATTTTGCTCCGCTGCTGTCGCTGATTAAAGTGACAGTGCACTATTGATGAACATCATGAAGATAAGTCAAAACAAACATATTGCACAGAATAAACGTGGTTGTTGTCTAGTGTGTTTTGTACTAATTACATCTCGTAGGAAAACAAAATAAAATAATCAAAAATTTAAATGACACAAAAACAAGATTATTTTAATTATTTAGCTTAAGCAGACATACGGTTTTATAATTTAAAACTACAGTATAAGTCATAGCCTTAAACACAATAAAACTGGTCTTAAGGGTGAACAGCAATAAACATACATAGCCTAGCGTGCTGCCAAGCATAAACAAATGCATGCGACAGCTTTGATAAATTCAGAACTTACATCAGTCTTGTATTGAAAGACACTTGTATTAAAGTGCTCTATTACTCTCAACATTTTATAAGGATTAATTAACAAAGGGGGGAAAAATGTGGGATGCTGTACCTGGCTATTGGTGAAGTGGGTGAGTTAACACCTTAACACCTAACAACCTTTTTGTGAGGAAAGTACTCAACACTTCAAAGTTTGGCTGGTGTTTGAACAAAGAGATATCACTATTCAATAGTTGTGCATAATTACTTATTTCTGACTATATAATTAAGCAATATTATGAAGTGTGACCGAGCCAAACTGAGTGATCAAACGGTCTTCTGTTGTGCAAAACAACATTCAGGCACCCCCTTCCACTAAATGATGTTTAAAAATGTGCAGAGCTCGTTGTGTTGGCTGTCACTACATGAAATAATTCTTCAAGACTGCATTAGATTACACAAACATCATGTAAATAAGATTATGATGATCAAGTTTGTAACACTTATCAATAGCTCACTCCTGATAACCATTTTATAACTTGATTTTCTGCAGAAGAAACACTGCTGGTGTAAAAGCACACGAGTTGTTAGCAGCAAAATTGTCGTGACACACTAATTAAATTTGGTTCACGCACTGCTTCAGCATGAGATGTAAAACAGCCACAAGTGAATTTCCCCACAATTTTCAAAGCTTGTATGCACAGTTACTTTTCTTTCAGACATTGCAGAGATCCAAAGATCATATTAAACCTAAAGAACATTTTCATCTCATGTATGTGCAGACATACATTTGTGATTCTGTGTTACATAGGCCACCTAGTAATTAGCCAGTAATTGACATTAGTCTCACAGCAGTGGCCCCATCACTTGGGCCCCACATCAGGGAGGGTGTTAGGGGGTACAGACGAGAGCTACACTGGCAGAGAAAGCATTGGCATTTGGATAATTACTGTCAAATCTAATTAAAGATCCATGTTTAGATGACATAGAGCCGCACAGAGGATTTTGTAATTATCTCAGCTCTTTTGCTCCCTTAAACACTTTCTCTTTTCTCTTTCACTTTCTCTCAAACCAAATATGTGGGTTTGTGTGTGGTGTATTCGTTTAATTTAATTATTCAGAGGAAGGAGTTGAGGCAAATACATTGCATAGGACTAAATCTAATTGTTATAATGGACAGTGCAGAAAAACAGTAGGTCCACTGAAGGCCTAAATCTATCATGCTTGCTTTTTTAACTCACCATCACTATCCATATAAATAAGATAATTAATGTGATTACTATGTGCATTAGAGTTCCCTTTGCAGAGGAGGCTGGAGTTTGAGATGCATGAACACTTAACTGACAACACTGACTTCCCCATACTGAGAGAGAGTGTGTGTGAGAGAGAGAGAAAGAGGTTGAACAAATCTTTATTTTAACTTCAAATGTAATGTACAAATTATAAAACAATTTACAACATTAACAATATTTCTCAAAACCTGTTTCAATATACACCATCAATTGTTTTAGAGGTAAGTGTAACGATGCTGGCTGCTGGCAATGACGAAGACGAAGATGATGATAAGAACCCAAGTGCAGTTTATTTACAAAAGTGAAACCAAAGTCCTAACTATAAACATGAACTTGACTTGACATAAACATAACATGGCTTGGCTTGGCTTGGCTTGGCTTGGCTTGGCGCAAAACACATCCACATACATTCAATACTTGACCACTAGGCAATGCAAACATGAGGTCTTAAATACAAGACATGGGAGAACATAAACCAATGAATAAACAGAACTCATAACAAGCTAATTAAACAATAAACCAATGAAAACATGACACATGAACATGGAGGGAAAACAGGAATCACATGACAAGGGAAACAGGAACTAAACATTTCAAAATAAAAGACATGAATCAACAAAATACACAAGACAGTAAGAACCAACTGATCATCATAAATGAAACATAAAATTCCATTTATACACCACATATCTATAAAACATTGTATATTATTCATAAGTTTGAAATATGAAAATTATATTTGTATCCTTCCAGCCACCAAACTCTTAAACATTTTTTCAGCATCTATTGAAGAAAGCTGTAACCCCTTATTTTTTCTCGATTTCCAGATTGCCAATTTTGCTGTACCAATCAAATAGTTTAGCAAGCATCTATCTGAAAATCTATATTTGAGTCCCCTAATGAAAACTTTATGAGAAAACTGCTCCACAAATCCCTGAAACCAGTTGTTTAGAAGTATAAAAAGACTATCAAGTCTCACACATGTTAAAAACAAATGTTCCAAAGTCTCTTCTTGATAACATAACCTACACTTCCCACACCACTGCTGGATTCAGGTGTGCCACATATCTGTCTGTAGCTATGGCCCCGTGAATAATCCTCCACTGTAGATCAGCTGATCGCTTCGCTATGGAAGGCTTATACCGGGTCCTCCACCTGTCCTGCACAAGGATATATTGATTAAGAAGCTCAGGCCATTTTGAGGCACAAGTGAGTTCGTATAAATGACTTTCACTGTGATATAGTACAATGTCTTCTTTGATGCTGACTTAAAATCTTCCAGTTGAGGAGTCTTAAAGGATAAGATACAGCCAGCAAATTCATCATCTTGTTCTACACCTATGGCAGGAGTAATTTCTAGTTTGGGGAATTCCTGCTCATCCCTCTGATCTTGTGCATGTCCTCTTGCAACAAAATTTCTGTAACTGCTTGGTAGAATAGCAAAGATCTCATCCAGTAATTTTTAAACAAGTCTTATTGACCAAAAACCAGACACCTCTCTGAGGATTTCCACAGGTTTCCATCTACCCTCATCCATTAGATGCCCCAATTTAGTGACACCATGCCTCAAAAGACAAGTCCTGATGCTTACTGAGGAAAGAAATCTGGTCTGAATCAATGGATTGAACAATAGAGGTTCCTCAGGAGCCCAAGTTCCAAGTTCATTCACATCTCTATCTGCTCTCAAAACACTCGTCCAGGTCTTTAATGTTGACTTATAAAAAGGGGTAAGCATAGACAGACTCACCTCCTCCAGCCTTAGTATAAAAAGATGCATATCTTGTCCAAGACTTCCTTACCTCTGCAGAATCGCACATGCAGTCTGTGTCTATACCAAGTCCTGGTGATAAAGCAGTCTCTGCACTGCTTGTAATCTTAAAGCACACATGCGACTCCGTAAGTCAACCAGACCTTAGACTCCTTCATACACTGGTAGGTAAAGCCCTGGAGCCCGGGTCCAATGCTCCCCACTCCAGAAGAAATCCACAAACAGCTTTTGTATATTATCGATCAATTCACTGGGTGGGTCTATTACAATGGTCTTATGCCACAATGTAGAGGCCACAAGATTATTCACAACCAAAACTTTCCCTCTGTAGGACAATTGTGGTAATAGCCATTTCCATTTAGACAATCATGCTGACACCTTCTCCGGCATTCCCTCCCATTTTTCTTTGAAACTGTTCAGTCCCCCCCCCCCCCCCCCCCAAAAAAAAACACCTAGCACTTTTATACACTCCTTTTCCCATTTCAACCCTCCTGAAAGTTTTGGAGGTCCAATGTATTCCCACCGCCCGATAATAAATCTCACACTTTTCTCCCAATTACTTTTGGCTGTGGAAGCTGTCTCATTTAACTTTATGCTAGCATTAAGAGTTGTAATGTCCTTCTGCCCAGAAATAAAAACAGTTATATCCCTTCACTTGGAAGTAAAAAAACATTAAGATCCCCCCACACAAGCCTACACAAAACTCAATAACAAGACTATATAATTGTCCAGAAATAGGACAACCCTGTCAATTACCTCTTAAAATGTATACTGGAACACTTAACCCCCCACCAACCTTAATCATAACAGATGCATCATAGTACAACAATCTAATATAAGAAGTAAATTGGTCCCCAATTCCAAAACTCTTTAAGACATTAAAAAGATATTCATGGTTTACTCTGTCAAATGCTTTTTCTTGGTCTATAGACAGTACTGCTAAATTAGATTCAATTAAACAACTAAAATCAATCTTATCCCTTAATAAAAATAAATTATCCATGATTGATCGATCAGGAATACAGTATGTCTGATCCTTCTGAATCATTGAACCCAGACAGCATTTCAGCCTGTTTGCCAAGCATTTCAAGAATATCTTATAGTCCACAAAAAAAAAAAAAAAAAAAAAAAAGAAACAGATCTCCAGTTCTTTAAGAGTCCCAAATCCTTTTTGGTAACAGGGAGAGAACAGCATGTCAACAACTAATAGGAAGTGATTTTCTCTTCAAATATTTTGATAAAACTTCATGCAAGCCCTTCCCCAATATTCCCCCAAAATGCTGATAGAACTCTGATGTGATCTATTCCTGGAGAACGTCCAGTCGACAACTGCTTTACTGCATATGCTAATTCTTGGAATGTGATTTCTTTGTCCAGGGCTTTTGCTGCACAGACCCCAGTTTTGGTAAATCATGCAGCAAGTCTTTAGCACTCTCAGAATCCCAGTTCTCAGTGTTATATAATTTGGAATAAAAATCCACTGCCAGCTCCCACATTTCGACTGGATCTGTGGTTACTTTTCCAGTTGGAAGGCGAAGGTGATGAATCTGCTATTGCTGAACAGTCTTTCTTTCCAAATAAAAAAAAAAAAAAAAAAAAAAAAAAACAAGTTGAGGCATCTATGTATTTAATTGTACAAATCCTAGCCCTTAATTAGTGCCCCTTTCACTTTTTCTTGTAAAAAAGCTCCAAGCTCTCTTTTTTTCTTATTTAACAGATCATTGTGTTCAGTCTTATTATTTACAATGTCTCTTTCCTATCACTCAGTGTCTTTCTGCAAGCTTTGTACAATTACCTTCACCTTTGCTGTGACATGAGGTATAATTTTGACATAACATTTTGATTTGTGCTTTTCCAACATCCCACCATTCATTGAGATTCTCAAATAGATTTTTTGTCTTTCCAGTTTTCCCAGAACAAATTAAAACTATCACAGAAAACAACATCTTGTAACATTTTTCAAAAACCACCATATGATGATCAGAAAATGCAGTGGGTATGATAAAAGCATCCATCACTCTATTTTTCCATGTCTTACCTAAATCAAATCTGTTTAATCTAGCCCCATTTACTTCATTTTCTAATAATTTGAGACAGGCGTACTGCCTCACTCCATTATTCCTCCTCCTCCAAACATCCACTAATTCAAATGTTTGCATTATATTTTTTAAGTACTACACCAGACTGAACATGAGGTTCCTCACCATTCCTATCAATAACAAAATTGATGGTACAATTCCAATCTCCTAATACTATGCACACATTTTCATCAAGCCCTTGAAGAGCTTTTTCTAGCTTCCCAAATGCTTCCACTCTTTCCGACCTAATATTTGGAGCATATACAGTATATTAATTAAAACAAACACATTTCCCACAACCTCTATTTTTGTTAATAAATTCTCTTCAACAGATAAAACATATATAAAATATACAAATTTCAAATAAAATTGCTACTCCTGTACTATTTGTTCCATGACTAAAAGCACATTGTCGTTTCCACCATATACCCCATTCACTTTCATTATCATTATCTGTATGAGTTTCCTGAAGGAAAACAACATTAACATGGTTTATACTCAAAACCTCTGAAGATACTTCTAACTTGTTTCTGTTTCTACCCCTATTTATATTTAAGGAGCCTATTCTCAAATGCTCAAAAAAGACATTAAATTGAAGAAAGCATAGAGACAGAAACAAATATATATACCATAGTGTGTTAAACACCCTGTGTAATTTAACCATTTTACTTTTTATGAGAAACTGACATTTTATTCTTATGTAATTTTGTTAACATTTTCTTTTACTGAAACCTTTTTTGTTTTGTCAGAGCCTCATAACTTGCCGTGCTGTAACAACTTCACCGAATTAATGAACTTTTCCACGTCAGGGAAAAACTCACTCACTTCGACTGTCTTACCAAAAGTTGTGTCCAATAAATCATTAATCTTATATAACGTGTATAAATCCTCCATAACCTGTGATCCAATTTCAGAGATATCTGAAAACTTATCATCATCCATTCTTTCCTCATCATTACACGGCTCAGAACAACTTGATTGTGCCAATTCCACATTCCACAACTCTTCACTATTATTGTTTACATTTGTTTGATCTGTATTCTCACCACATTTACTCTTTTCTGTTACAACATTTTCAGCAAATTTAACTGCTTCTGCGGTAGTATTATTATTTTCCTTCACAGTATTACCTGATTCAGCCCCATTCACCTCCCTTTCATCTACCGCAAGTGAACGCATCTCCTCTGTATTCAGCTCATTGTTAACCTTAGACTCAGCACTAGAGTTCAGTCTATCACTACCTCCACTTGTACGAGCCTTAAGTGGACATGCAAAACTCAGAATGACACATCCAATTCAGGTTCGTTCAGAAACATCAGTACCTGTCTTCTCAAAAGACATCATGTGCTTTAGGGCTTCGTTCTTACATTCAAGTGGAATCATTCTTAAAACACCTGTGAATTTTCCAAAACGTGAGAGTTCCCGTTCAATCTTAGCATCTTAACATTTGGTAGTTGGAGTAACCAGTGGCGAAATAGTAAGATAAAAGCTACTTACCCAAATCCGCTGCTTAATAAATTAATAACCAGGTTTTCCTCCTTCACAGAAACCACCACTGCCTAATTCATTCTAGAAGCTGAAGAGATTTTATCATATCCATTCTGCTCTCCAACCGCCAACTGTATTACCTCCACGGACACTCCGTGTTCAGGCACACACCTAACTCCATGACGGAGCAAGAGCGGTGGTGTTCCCCCTTCCGAGAGGGACGTCATCTTGGCTCCTCTGTAAACTACCCTGCAATCTGCTAATTAAACTCTCCCAAACTTTTACTTCGTATTTTAAAGCACCTTCACCCCGTGAGCACCCTCACACACACCCAAACACTCCCAGCATGCACACACACAGAGAGAGAGAGAGAGAGAGAGAGAGAGATTTGACGTTTTACTATAAAGGTCAGGAAATTAATTTTTATGTACTGAAAGGGTGGCAACCTTTCTCTGTTTACATATTAAAATCAACTTGAATATCATATATACAGTTATTTATAAACTACAGATTGCTATGCTTTACAGAATTACACTGTGTACTCTTAACAATAATTTGCCATAATTATTTTCTCATTCACCTGAAATATAATGAAGTAATCAATTGGTAGGATTATAAGGTTCAGACAGTGGTTTAAATGTGTAATTGTGTAAAGCGTTTAGAAAGGTTAAAGCGCAATTATGTCAATGAGACTAATAGAAAAAGCTTTTAATTATAAAATAACAATGAACTCCTCTTGTTAATAATGACTATTTTAATCATAAAGACTTTTTACTTCATGTTAAAAAGCTATGTGTGAAGTACCAAAACCACAATTATAATCATCTATGACATATTTTTGATTGTGGAATAATATTTGAGAGCAGCTCTTTACAGGAACAGGAAATACACGAACCCATCTAAACACAATCACACCTACAACTATTAAACATAAAGTCTAATGCAAAATCCTAAATTGAAACCCAGAGTAGAAACCAATGTCCAGGAATGTGGTAACTGAGAAATAATGGTTGTGAATGTGACAAACAGCCTTGAAGATACAAGTGAAACAATGTGTCATCTCTTCCCTCTCCTGTCTAGCATAAAAAAAAACCCCATTTAACAAGTCTCCAGAGACCATGCAGCAATGAGATGTGTTAAGCCATGTGTTACAAGAGTGAGGGAATGAAAAGTGGCTCTGTTACAGACATGGGTTACTACACTAAACATTACTATTCTCTTGAGCACTGCAAAGAAACCAGTTGATATATATATATATATAGTGAAGAGAATGAGATTGAAATATAAAAAGTAATGAAAGAAGACTTAGAACAAGAGAGAACAAAATGAAAGGATAGAAAGGAATGCTCCAAAGTGTTACACTGATGTGAGTTATAGCTCAGTATCATTGTGAATTGTGTTGGTCATGCCTCGTAATTCACTTCATCCTGCCTGAAGCCCAGTGGTGTGGCTGCTTAATAGATGCAGGGAGGGCACCATTCAGATTATCAAAGAGAACTCCACTTTTTTTCCCTCTTCCAGTCCGGCTCATGTTATATTATACAGTATTATACAGTATCGTATTACGTTACGTTATGTTATGTTATGTTATGTTATGTTATGTTATGTTATGTTATGTATACTCTATATAGGGTATATTAAAATAAGGATCATAGAACCTTGGAGTGGGCTATTCTGACTCAGCAAATAAGTTACCACCTATCAGCCAGAATTAATACCCTAACAACTGCATAGCAATGCACTAACAACCACTCAAAATGCATAGCAATGTGCTGTTAACCACCCAGTACATCAGAACATTTGTGGTGTTAGTTTTGCACGGGTGAATGAGCACCACTTCCTCAAAAAACTATAGCTACTCACTGTAAAAATAAAAAGTTACTCGAGGCACCATTTGGAACCTCAAATATCCTATTTATCAATCCTATTGATCCTATTGATCCTATTGAATCAATATGGGACACGATTTGTACCGTATTTGAGCTGGTAACTCTTACAACTCCGTGTTTTTAACAGTACATCATGTTTATCATGTTCATTATGTACATCATGCTATATTATGTTTGTTATATTATCTATATATGCTATATTATCATCAAAAATGATTAAAAATACTAACTCATTTATTGGTATTAAAATAATGCAGGCTTTTATTGGACTTTCTTCTTGTACACACAACAGGCACTGTATTAAGCAGCACATAAACTTTTCAAATGAACAATGTTTGGTTATTGTCTAGTTATTTTATGTAAAAGTCAAACATCTGTCTATCTGAATTCCACATCTGCAATAAAGCAAGCAAACACTGCGCGATCTTCCGTGACTGCCGTGGGTTCAGCATGCGACTGGAAGCATCGAGATGCAGATCGTCAAGACTCGAGATGCAGTTCAAGTCGAAACACCTAATGCATTTCAATCCTGCCTGGAAGCCCAGCTTCTCTATCTGATGATTGGCTGAGTTCTCAAATGGGCAGAACCATGTAACAAACGGCCATTCATTGAAACGGTGATGTACGTGAGTGACAGCATTTAGGATTAAAACATAACCGCTGTCATTCAGTGGGTGCAGAGTGATTGGTTTACACTATTAAACACAATTAATTTAGTGATTATAAATCATCACTTTTATCATCTGCAAATGTTTATGTTGTAAATAAAATTGTAAATATAAAGTTCTGTATTTTTGGCATTTTATTTTCGTTCAGCAAGTTCACAAGTTAATATTTCTTAGAGTTTTATGTGTGTGTGTGTGTGTGTGTGTGTGTGTGTGTGTGAGAGAGAGAGAGAGAGAGAGAGAGAGAGAGAGTTGGCAACATAGCTGCTTTTGGGGGTAAAATGGCAGACACTGCTAATGTTGTTAACTTAATTTTGGAGAAATCAATCAAATCAAAATGGACCATTTCATGCAAAAAAATAAAATAAAATAGGAGAGCAGACTTCACATTTAAGTTGCCTAACAAGACCAACAACAAAAACAACAACAACAGAGAATAAATAAAATAAATAATAACATTAAAAATAACAAAAACCATCTGTGCTTCCCCTCTTTTGAAAACCTCCAGCTGCCACTGTTCCTCAAGTACCTTTTTATTTTTACAGTGATGAATACTACAAGAATAAAAATTATAAAGCTGCCCCTCTGGTAAACAGATATGTTAGAATTGAATCTAAAAGACTAAAAGCAGGGGTGTAAAGTAACAAATTACAAATACTCACGTTACTGTAATTAAGTAGTTTTTCCCTTGAATCATACTTTTTTAAGTAGTTTAAAAATTTTATACTTTTACTTGAGTACATTTTAAGTGCTGTAACTGTACTTTTAATGTGCTATTTTCCCACCGTCTGTGTTCGCTACTTCCCTGTCCTGATTTTATTTTTATCTATCAACATGATTGTCTAGGGAGAGTCTTGTGACTCCCATCAAATCAAATCACAGTTAAAAATAACTTGAATGGCAGCTGTAGATCAGGCGCCAACTGTTATAGATGTGGAGGATGCCTCAAACACATTTTAACACCTGAACATCACGGCCACACCTGAAAGGGCTTTTCGCAGAGAAAAAGGCCAATTGGTTGATAGTGTCATGTGAGTTTAACTTGCTCAAGCTAGATATCAGCATTAATCCTGCCTCTAATTTAAAGAAACATATCGAGGTAAATTTAATATTTCTGCTTACTAGATTCTGTGTCTATAATGTAGCCTGTATTTTAGCTATCTATCACTGAGATTATTGGGTTGATGTGAGCGATTAAGGCAATGTTATCAATAGGGCTGGGCGATAAAACAATCTTGATGTTTATCTGAAAAGAGAGAGAGAGAGATAGAGATGTCCTCAATATTGATGATACATTTTTGAGTAATTTTCTATTCTTGGCCTATGTTCTTCATCTAGACCAGGGGTGTTCATTACATCAATCACGATAGCAAGACAACCACTGGTTGGCTGATCTAGATAAAATATAAAAGACTGACTTTTTATTTCCTGACGTCTGTAGCTGCGTGCTGTTTGATTGACAGGCGGCTAATGTTTGTGTGCTAATGCAGATAAGTGCCTAAATGGTCAAATACACTTTATAATTCCGCCAATGCCCGTCTTGTTGAGGCATTAAAGTAAACGCAGACGGTTTGGTCTAAAGAGAATGTAAACAGTGGGACAAAAAGCGTATTTGCATCAAATTGTTGGACTTGAAGTGTGCATGTAACCGAATTGACCACTGTCTAGTAGGCTATCTCATAAAATGGCTATTAATTAAACAACAATATCAAGGAAACAAGAAAACCACTCTCTACTTTTGGCTGAATAACTTAAGTAGCTTTAAAAGTATTAATGTAACAGAATAAAACAGTGACATTTTAATAATAATATTTTTTTATAATATTGTTAGTTTTTTTAATAATACTGACCCCTGATGTAGAGATTGTGTTAATTTGTATAATAAATTACCAGGAAAGTAGAGATGATAAAATAATTCATAATTATGCTTAGCCTTTATCTTGTTTTTTTCTAATGCCTGATAGAAAAGTATCAACCTTTGTAGAGCAATACTTCAGGCAGAACATTCCACCAGTCACAAACTTCAGATAATTGTGCATCATGCATTAGAATGAGAACACAACTATTTCTGGGCTTAAAAGATACAAGAACTAAATCAATGTGGAACAATGTATCTCAAAAGGAGAACAGTGTGGCCGCCCATGTGCTACTCAAAGAAATAGTTCACTCAAAAATAAAAATTGTCTTATCATTTACTCATCCTCATGCCATCCCAGATGTGTATGACTTTCTTTCTTCAGCAGAACACAAATTAAGATTTTTAGAAGAATATTTCAGCTCTGTAGGTCCATACAATAGAAGTGAATGAATGCCAAAATGTTCTCTAAAAAGCACATAAAGGCAGCACAAAAGAAATCCATATGACTCCAGTGGTTAAATCCATGTCTTCAGAAGAGATATGATAGGTGTGGGTGAGAAAAAGATCAATATTTAAGTAAATTTTTGCAAGAAATTCTTCTCCCTGCCCAGTAGATGGCGATATGCATGAACAATGTGAATCATCAAAAACAAAAGAAGAAGAAAGTGAAAGTTAAAGTGGAGACTGACTGAGCAGGGACAAGAATTTATAGTAAAAATTGATTTAAATATTGATCTGTTTCTCACCCAACCTATCATATCTCTTCTGAAGACATGGATTTAACCACTGGAATCACATGGTTAGGCTACTTTTATGCTGACTTTTTGGAGCTTCAAAATTTTGGCACCCATTCACTTGCATTGTCTGGACCAAAAGAGCTGAGATATTCTTCTTAAAATCTTAATTTGTGTTCTGCTGAAGAAAGAAAGTCATACACATCCAGGATGGCATAAGTGTGACTAAATGGTGAGATAATTTTCATTTTTGTGTCAATTATTCCTTTGAAGGCCAATGTGGCCCCTGTACCAAACAAATGCTCTACCCCGTTTATTGTGCGGGACATGACGCACCAAGTGACCCTGCTTTTTTAGTGTTTTTTTTTTTTTTTTTTTTTGCATTCCTTGCATTTTTATGAACGTTTTATGCGCAACAGTAACTCTCTGTCGACATTAAGGGAAATTTAGACATGAATGTTTGACAACATAAGGCATTTCACATGACACAGGGGAATCCTGCACATGTTCCTTCTGAAGCATGTTGTGGTATCTTAGGTATCCGGTCACCATTACTGAGCCGTCACCACAGCAAAGGAGCCAGACCTCTGTTGGTGTTTATTAAACACTGTCTAAATGTTTAAACTGTTGAAAGAGGGGGCTTTGGGTTACCAGGGGAAAAAAATCTGTGTGGGTTTACATTTGACATGTTATCTTAATTTAGATGGCCGAGCCTACACAACCTACAAGAAAGCTACATGTTCTGGAAAGATAATAATTCTCTCAAACTGTGTTTTTTTTTTTTTTTTTTTGCTAATTCTGTCATTTAGTATGAACTATCAATGGCACAAAAACAGGGTATGTAGCATTAGCAGCAGTTGATCCTGCGTTGGCTTCAATTAGATCTATTTTCATTTGCGGAGAGCAAAAATAGAAAAAAAAAACTGGCCATATTGTGTCTGAAATTTAAGTTACTCTCAATATAAACTTCTTGAAGTTCATAAACTTTTGTATAAAAGCAATAGCACACTCGCAACTGTGCAGTTATACTACATATTAGCACAACTGTTATTACCTACAGCAGAATCACAGCTGTACTGAATTCAACTCAACTTTATTTATATACTGTTGTACATTTAATACAACAGAGTTGACCAAAGTGCTTCACAATTATAAAACTTAAACCAACACTGTAACATTACCACAATCACGCATACCACTAATGTAAAAACACTACAAAACATGTCCTATGAAAAGCTATGTCCTTACTTTCAGGGTACGTTTACACAACAACGATGTACTAAAAACGGAAATGTTTTTCCTTTGCATTTTTGAAAAGTTTTGCGTACAGACGACAACGCTGTCAAAACGATCCCCATACACACAGATCTGCGAAAATGACTAAAAACGCTGAATTATGCATGCCAGGCCAGTAGTTGGCGATGTCACTTTGTAAAGAAACACTACGCGCCTGCGCACATAAGCATTCTTCCACAGAGCGGAGAATACAAACAATGAAGATGGCGATCGCTTGTCATAGTAGTGATGCAGTAAATCTACACTTTGCTGGAGAAGTGTCAATAAACTCAAAATCTTGAGCACAGTCCTGTAGTCCACCATTGTAGTTTTGAAGTACTTGCGCGCATGCCTGTAGACTGAACACATCATATGTGTGCGCATGACGTCATAATTTCACAAATTCGCATTTTTGTATGTTTACACGGAGACGATAACGGCATCGTTTTCAAAAACTTGTGCTTTGTAACCCGTTTTCAAAAGTTTGCGTTTTCAGGCCCCAAAACGCCGTTGTCGTGTAAAGGAACAGCCAAAACGCATAAAACGTTTTCCATTTTTAGTTGAAAACGTTGTCGTGTAAACAGCCCCTCAGACTCAAAAGCCAATGAAAAGAGATGAGATTTCAGACGTGACTTAAAAGTCTCAACTGATGGTGACAGGCGAATTTGGAAAGGAAGATGTGGAGGTGAGGGCATGGTCGAGCATTGGTCTGGAAAGAGAGTAAGCGGTAAGTGATCTCACCTGAGATGAATTGCTGGTAATTGCTTGTTTCTGTGTTCGTAGTGAGAGACGGGGAAATAAAAGGGCCAGTCCTTGGAGTGTGAGGGGAGAGAGATCAGCTAACAATCTGTATGTGTGCTGGCCGTTTGCCGTTAGACTGAGGCTGCCTTGATTTAATTCCCATTTTTGATTTATTGATTTCCATTGGTTTTCTTTGTCGCTGTTAAGCAAATGTGTCTTGCCATTAAAAATACCATTTATGATTTGCAAATCACCATCTCCCATTTCCTCATTCCTTTGAACATTGTTACAAAGATTATTCCACAACCTTGGGACAACAACAGCTATTGCCCAATCAATTTGGAGGGGCAGCCAACAGCATTTAGTTTGTAGATCACTACATTCACCTCAACAGCACGCATGCTCATGTGATGTAGCTTAAATGTATGCAATGTAGAAAAAAACACCAACAATAGTTTTTCCATAAGAGTTATTTGCATGTCAATGGGTTTTGTTGTATTTCGGTATGATACCAGTCCTCTGAGACCATTGCTAATTGAGAGCAGTCTGATGTTCAGTATTTATTTTTATAAGATTCACTAATAGAGGAAATGCTGCAATTAATGCAATATGATGTAGTGTAGCATGCAGAGAAACAACAACCAGAATTTATTTAGTTATATTTAATAAGTATGTATTAGAGGCTCCCTAAAGAATTAAACCCTGTGTTTCAGCCTAACAATTAATTTCCTCTCTTTTCTTGAAATCATATAGCCTTCCTTTCATCATTATGCATTATCCCTCACAGAACTCTCGTATTATCTCTCTCCATCTCCTTCATTCCTTTCTCCATGCCCTTGAAACCACTCACAATGCTGTATGTCATTGTCCATGAATAATCAGATGAGCTATAGTCTTTTATATCCAGCACATTAAATAGACCAAAAAGATTATTGGAAGGTGAAGAAGAGACTGGATGATTAGAAAAATTCCACTGGATGGGCAGAAATATAGAGAGAGGATAGAAGACAGAGAGAGAGAGTGGCCTGTGGAATCCCATCTAATAAACACACAAAAACACTGTCTAATGAGCCAGTGCCCTATGCGTGCCTGTTGGTTATGGGTCAACAGCAGTTTGCACACATTCCGCTGGTCTACACACACTACGCAACTGAACAAAAAGGCCCAAAATGAATAGCTCCATTTACAGTGA
The DNA here is from genome assembly GCF_019703515.2 of Myxocyprinus asiaticus. NCBI lineage: Eukaryota > Metazoa > Chordata > Actinopteri > Cypriniformes > Catostomidae > Myxocyprinus > Myxocyprinus asiaticus. The sequence goes on from NC_059355.1 coordinate 29,977,655, forward strand.
GACAGTGACGGGAAGTATAACATTTATAGCCCTTTTATACTGGAGGCCCAGTGTTGAATAAACAGAGTAATCGTTTCTTTTTTGCTACAGCTGACCCTCGAGTTCTGTTTGGGATCTGAGAGACTCCAGGGCCAATTAATAGCTTGAAAATATACTGTTCACAACAGTGAAGTATCAGGGTGATACCTCAAGACTTTTACTAATCTTATGAGTAAAAGTCTCCTACTGGCTATAAATAAAATTGCAACTTGAAAATACCACTTCAACTGTCCTCCATAAAAAAATTAAAATACATGTATACAACCTGTTTGTATACCACAGAAGATTGATGGGCACTGATTCATGGACAGAAGAATAAGCAAAGGGAAGACTTATACCACAAAACATCACAGAATCCATAAAAAAAAATATTTTACTATCACTTACTGATGTTTGTGCTGTTGTTTTCCCACCAAAATTATGTCACTTCCTGGAGGATGATGTCATTATGGTACTGACTTTTGATAGTTAAAAGGATTTTCAGAGAAATGGCTAAAATGTCAATATTTACTCAAGCCAAATTAGTCAAATTATTTAAAATTCACCCCTGTGTTTAATTACTTGTGATATTATGCTAAACGTAAACTAACATGATTTCCATGCTGAGAAATTGTGAGTTTAAAAATGTATCCAATATATTAAGATATATGATGGGGATGAAATATACTGCATAGAACGATTGACCCTTATTAGAGGGGCTTTCAGAAAGAAAGAAAAAAGAGGGGGGAAAAAACAAACAAACCAGCCAACCATTAGAATTATTATTGTTTTTTAGTATTGTCAGTGAGTCTGAGAATTAGGATTTTGCACAGCTTGTCACAGGGCTAAAGGTCCCCTGCTTGGAGGCCATATGCACAGTTCTGGGTTGTGGCAGAGTGCTCATTGTTGGTGACACTGTTTGAAATGTAGCTGGGTGAGGGGAGACCAAAGCATGATGGAATGAGAGTGGCTATACTGTTCTGACATAAATGCATTTTGTTACCTCACCCTCAATCAATCATTTGCTCAATACAAAGATCACCATGCAACCTCATCCAGGTCTTATTGTGCAGGATTCATCAGTGCATGTTATTTCAAAGAGATAAAAATGTTTTTCTTCAAAATCTTTTATCAAAATTGAATGACTTGCTCTGCCTCTGAAATAACTATTCTTTTTTGCTGATGTCACCTAGGCCATGTGGGAATGTAAAATAATGATAACAAATAGCTAAATATTTAAAGGGTTAGTTGACCCAAAAATGAACATTTGTGAAAATAATTTACTCACCCTCATGTCATCTAAGATGTGTATGACTTTCTTTCTTCTGCAGAACACAAACAAATATTTTTAAAGGAATATCTCAGCTCTGTAGGTCCATTCAATGCAAGTGAATAGTGGCCAGGCCTTTGAAGCTCCAAAAACCAGATCAAGTCAGCATAAGCATAATGAGAACAGATCAAAATGTAACTCCTTTTTCACTGTACATCTTGACAACAGTCTCCTTGGCGATCATGATTTCAATTTCGATTACTCTTCCTATAGCGCCATCTAGTGCTCTGCGCATGCGTTAAGCACTAGAAAGTGTAATCGAGCTTGAAATCATGATCGTGCCTAGAGACTTCAATGGCAAGGTGTAAAATTAAAAAGGAGTATTATTTTGGTCTTTTCTCACTCAAAACCAAGTGTTTTTGGTTCAACCAAGTTGAATGCTTCAGAAGACATTGATTAAATCACTGGAGTGTTATGGATTAACTTTATTCTGACTTTATCTCCTTTTAGGTCCTTCTGAGTTCTGGCCACCATTCACTTGCATTGTGAGGACAAACAGTACTGAGATATTCTTCTAAAAAATCCCTGTTTGTGTTCTGCAGAAGAAAGAAAGTCATACACATCTGGGATGGCATGAGGGTGAGAGAATTTTCATTTTTGGGTGGTCTATTCCTTTAAGCCATGTTTTAGGCTATTGTTGCAAGTAGTGAAACCTTTCAAAAAACTTGCCAATAGTTGATACAGTGATTTAATGCTTTATGTGGTTACAGCATTAACACAAAAAAAAAAAACAATATATTTGAAAAAGAAGCGCAACCATTGGGATACACTGAATTGCTCTCAAGGGTGAAATTGAGATCTCCACTTCCTGGTCAGAAAGCCTCCTTAAAAATGAACACTTCACTCTGTTTCATTCATGTGTCGTGCCATTATGAAAGTAAAATGGGTTGTGAATGCCAGTGCATGTTGACTTGATATGCTGAGAGGTTTTGTCTCAAAGGTTAAAGGCCATGGCACATATGAATACTGTTCTGCACTGGTGATCTCACCAAAGATCCAACCATAAAATGTTAAGGATTTAAAATGGCAGAGTGACTCAGTGGCGTCAAGCATCTGACAGGGGTTCAAGAAGAGAAACTAGAATAGAAATTAAAATTAATGGGAAGCCACGGGTTTCTTTTCATGAGCTCTTGTTATATGGGTGAATCATGTGAATCCAATCTGCACAATCTTTATGAGAAACACTATTTCCTATTTAGTGAATGGCAGTTATCTCAGCAGTGAGTGAACGAAATGAGTGAGTGAATTCGGACGCTGACGTATAGATCAAGCGTCGGATCAGAAACAATGTCACAAATTAACTTTTAAAATACTTTGCCTTACTTGTTATTCTTATTTAATGATATAATTAAATTTATTTATTTAATGATTTAATACAATACATTTTCATTTTGTTTGTCATTTTTAATATATATGTTAATATAAAGAGTAAACACATTTTATCACATGTACATTATTGTATTTATTTGTTATACTTTAGTATCTCTAAACTCCAATACAAGCTGGGTAGCGTTTCTGGGCGCATAGTGCCCTCATCCAACCATGAACATCACCAAAGTTATCATAACCTACATGATATAACTGAATATTTAAATCATCCACAGAATTATAATTTCCACTGTGTGCAGTCTCCTGAGTTAAAATAATATCACCTCAGTGAATTATTTAGTAAATAAAGAATTCTTCAGCATAATGGCAAAATTCTGTATAAATATAAATAAAGAGTACATTTTAAAATGTGTCTGTGTGTTTTGCCTCTCTATATGTTATTATGATATTTTAATCAAGTAATGATTTGCCAAAAAGTAATTTAATACATTCAGCATGAAATAAAACATCGCAGGAGTGAATGAAGCAGTAAACTGGCATCTCTCTCTCTCTCGCCCGCTTGCGCTCAGGTTTTCACCATAATAATTACGAGAAAGGTTTCCAAACCTCTCTTCTTATTGACAAATTCATCCAGATCTGACAAGAGCCCTTAAAAGGATAGTTCACCCAAAAATTTAAATTCTCATTATTTGCTCACCCTCATGCCATCACAGATGTATATGACTTTCTTTCATCTGCTGAATACAAATGAAGATTATTAGAAGAATTTCTCAGCTCTTTTGGTCCAAAACAATGTAAGTGAATGGGTGCCAATGTTTTAAAGCTAAAATAAATTCACATAGGTCAGCATTAAAGTAATCTATTAGACTCTAGTTGTTCAATCAATGGCTGTGTCTCGTTTGGAAGGATGCTTCCTCTGGAGGACGCGTCCTTTGAAGGCTGCAATATACCGAGTGTCCTCCTTTAAACAATTCTTGTTTAAATGAGACGGTCTTCGTAGGATGAACGGAAATGGAACGTAACATGGTTGCTGTGACAGCACGCCACTCTTTAACAAGCGTGAGCGCTTTGAGTGAGAAGGGAACAAAAGTCCCTTTAGAAGGGAATGTATGAGGTACATTTTAGGAGAGTTATAATGATGTAAAGAGAAAAGAAAATAGATTTTACAGGTGTACTTTTAGTCTAATACTTTATTTTAATTATATATTAATATAATTATACATATTATATACTCTGCACCCATCTACTGAGGTACTTCAACTTGGGAATTAACATTCCTTGTGTTTGAACATCATATTTACAGGCAAATTGGTGTAATTTTTTTTAGACATTTCCGTTGAAGCAAAGAATTGTGGGTTATGAGTGCCCACGAAGGATACACCTCATGCATCCTCTGAATTCCCGTGAAAGAAGGTTGCATTCGAAGGCTGCATTCGAAGTGTCCTACTCACTTTTCTGAAACGAGACAGCCTCGATGATGTATGCGGCCAACAAATGCGACCTCCGGAGGACGCATCCTTCCAAATGAGACAGCCAATATCTTCAGAACCGATGTGATAGGTATGGATGAGAAACAGACTGCTTTCACATTCTTCTTCTTGTGTTTTTGGTGATTCACATTCTTTTCTGCATATTGCCCCCTGCTGGACAGGGAGAAGAATGTCTAGCAAAAAATTACAAATATTTCTCACAAACACCTATCATATCACTTCTGAAGATATGGATTTAACTAATGGAGTCATATGGATTACTTTTATGATTCCTTTATTTGATTTTTGGAGCATAAAAATTTTGGCACCCATTCACTTGCATTGTCCTGACCTACAGAGGTGAAATATTCTTCCAAAAATCATAATTTGTGTTCTGCAAAAGAAGAAAGTCATACATATCTGGGATGGCATGAGGGTGAGTAAATGATGAGAGAATTTTCATTTTTGGGTAAACTATTCCTTTAAAGTGATAGCTCTATTAGCTATAATTTAATATTCTGTCATAATTTCCCTACCCTCATGTGGTTCCAAACCCGTGTGACCTTCTGTATTCTGTGGAACACAAAAAATGTTAGACAGAATGTTAGAGACTGACAGTCTCAGTCACCATTCACTTTCCAAATATGAGAAAACACATTCACTGAAAGTAAATAGTGACTCAGGCTAACATTCTGTCTAAAATCTTCCATGAAAATTGTGTTGCATGGAAGAATGTCATTCAGGTTTGGAACAACATGATTGTGAATGTTGACAGAATTTACATAATTAATAATAATAATAATAATTCTGTAATACATGTTCAGTGTGTATTATGTAATGGAATATAGGTGAGTTGACATCCATTATGTCATTTGTGAAAGTAACTAGTTACTCACTACTTGAGGACTCTTTTAATTGGATACTTTCTTACTCTTACTCAAGTAATTATTTATGTTCGTATTTTTACTTCTACTTCAGTAATTATTTTTTAAAGTAATTGTACTTTTACTTGAGTACACTTTTTGGCTGCTCTACCCAGCTCTGGTCACCACAACAAATACTTTGGACAGAATGACAGAGCTGCACTGCAGCATATGCAATACAATGACACATTACTGAAATTTATGAAAATATATATTTATAATTATTTAGCACCCCAAGACACACAAACTCTCATCAGGTTTCCAGATTGGCATATGAAACATGGTTAAACTGTAGAAACTACAAAGTGCCCCTGGAGAGGAATTATCTGAAAGTGACTCCACATTTCGATCTAGTTGAAATGCCCTCTGGAGTTGTTGTATTTGCATAAATGCATTTGTGAATACATTCATACATGCAAGTGTTTGGTTGCACAAATCATGAATACAGACTATTGTGAGAAAGTGTGATGACAAGCTGAACACAAACTTGTATCATATGTATGAAGTTAAGACCTACACTCACCAAGCACTTTATTAGGAACACCTGTACACCTAATTATTCATGCAATGATCTAATCAGCCAATCATGTGGCAGCACTACAATGCATAAAATCATGCAGATACAGGTCATGAGCTTCAGTTAATGTTCACATCAACCATCAGAATGGGGAAAAATGTGTTCTCAGTGATATAGACTGTGTCATAATTGTTGGTGCCAAACGGACTGGTTTGAGTATTTCTGTAACTGCTGATCTCCTGAGATTTTCACGCACAACAGTCTCTACTCAGAATGGTGCCAAAAACAAAACAAAAAAAATCCTGTGAGCGGCAGTTTTGCGGACAGAAATGCCTTGTTGATGAGAGAGTTTAATGGAGAATGGCCAGACTGGTTCGAGCAGACAGAAGGGCTACTGTAACTCAGATAACCATTCTATATACAATTGTAGTGAGCAGAATAGCATCTCAGAATGCACAACACATCGAACCTTGAGGTGGATGGGCTATAACAGCAGAAGACCAGGTTAAGCACTTCATTGGGACCAAAGTGTTCCTAATAAAGTGCTCGGTGAGTGCATATGCAAATCAAATACTCTGTATTCGTTTGCAAGTTTTACTAAAGTAGTGCGTAAAATCATAATTATTTGCTTTATGAGGGAGAGTATCAAAGTTGTACTGCTTTTGCAAACACTTACTCCACTTTTAGCCATAGTGTCAACATGGCAGCAATTTGCCCTTCGACCTGCGTCTCCAAGGTGCCCCTCTCAAAATGCCAGTCATTAGCAAGTGAAGCCAGGGAGGGCACTGTAGTGGTCAGTCTCCCTCCCTCAACTAATGCTGAGATTCTGTCATCCAGCAGCTGCCTAAAACACAATAACAAGAGAAAGAGAGGGAGAGGGAGAGATAGAAAGTTAGCAAACACACACACACACACACACACACACACACAATTCACTTCAGTAGCTGTCATTGAAGATGCCCTTTTTGTTATGTTGGAATGGCTGATATGACAGTCATCTTGCACTTGTTCTGACATCAAGAGGCATGGATTCCTGACATAATAGTTTTTAAGTACTGTTGTCATTGTAGAAATGCACTATTCCCAATCAGCCATGATTAATTTATTCTGTGATAGAAAGTGTCTGATTATAAGAGGGGTTACAGAGATAAAGTGAGTAGTATTCGGCTGGTCATTTGATCTAAACATCAAGGTGGTTCCCATGAGGCAACTCACTCCATGTAAAATTAGTTAAACATCGTTTAATAAGACAATTATGACAGCAGTCTCAGGTGAGTGTACATTATTTTAAACATATTTGTCAGAAGTACTTTAGTTATTTAGTTATTTAGTGGTCAAACTTTTATAATGAAGAAAAAAATACTGAGTGCACCTTTAAGTGGATTATAGAACGTCTCTGTTATGTACGTAACCTCGATTCCCTGAGACGAAGGGAATGAGACATTGCGTGCTAACGAATGTGGGAAGCTGTCCTGTTTGAGCCCCGCCCTTTTAGGTACGCAGCTGTCCACTATAAAAGCAGGTGCACAAACACCATTCCTCAGAAGAACTCTGAGTCTTGCACTGCGGCCAAAGTTCGCTAGGTCTCATTCCCTTCATCTCAGGGAACGGAGGTTATGTACATAACCGAGACGTTCTCTTCCAACTCAGTACACTTGACATTGCGTGAGAACGCATATGGTGAACAGAATCCCATCACACCGCACTACATAACATAACCTTCCAGAGAGGAAACATGACGGAGCAGTCCCGCGGGACAGCGACTGACATGAGAATGCTGCAAGTGAGTGACCCATGTTGAGCCATGAGGGGAGTACTCAGAATGAATATATGAACTATAGTCATATAGTATGAATTAACCCCTTCACGAACCCAGTCGGGAAGGGAGTTTATTTATAATGAAAGTGCTTGTGACTTTATGGTAAATTACAATGGCCTGATGCAGGTGGTTGTGTAAAATGATGGGATGCCTGTACTTAAGGGGAGGGGCATAAGTATATGTTTGGCAAACAAAATAGCAAGTGCTCTAAACAGAGAGGACTTGTGAAGAGAGAGATGTTACATCTAGGTAATCTTGCGAATGTGTTTTGAGAAGACCATCCTGCTGCAAAACATATGTCTTGTCCATTTGTCCATGCCCAGGAGGAGGCCATGCCTCTATTTGATTGTGCTTTAACACCAATTGGACAGATCTTACCCTGCGACTCGTAAGCCAGGGCAATCGAATCATCAATCCAGTGAGAAAGTCTTTGCTTGGAGACGGACATTCCTTTTGTGCATCCTCCATAGCACACAAGAGCTGATCAGACAGTCTGAACTGGTGGGTGCGCTCAACGTATGCGTGTAGCGCATGCACAGGGCATAACAAATGCAAGGATTGTTCCTCATCCGAAATAAATAGAGGAGGGAAGAAAGCTTGAAGGTTAACCACCTGCACTCTAAAGGCCGTGGTTAGAACTTTAAGCACATAGCCTTTTCTGGGTTTGACAGAGGCTTTTGAAAGTCCGGGGCCAAGTCACCGACCCGTTTTATTGAGGCCAGAGCCAGCAGTAGTGCAGTCTTAATGAAGAGCATTCGCAAATCAACAGAGTCCAAAGGCTCGAAGGGGGGCGCTGCGAGTGCTTTTAGGACCAAAGTTTGGTCCCAAGTCGGGACTGTAGCCGGCTGAGGATTTAATTGTCTTGCTCCTCTAAGGAACTTTATGATTAAAATATGCTCGCCTATAATGGCGCTGGCTTCAGGTGCGTGATATGCAGATATAGTCGCCACTTAAACATTGAGCGTTGACGGAGTGGGTCCTGCATCTAATCGCTCTTGAAGAAATATGAGAATTTCATGTATAGGGTAGTTTACTGGGTCTTTGCCATGTGAAAGACACCAATCAGTGAATACATTCCATTTTAGCATGTAGAGGCGACTTGTGGATGGCGCTCTGGCCTGTAAAATGGTGTTCAAGACTGAATGCGTCAGTTCTGACAAAAAACTCCAGATTTACTTCAATTGCATAATTTCAAGTATGTTTGGCCATTAAAAGTGCTAAAAAATCTAAAATACACTCATGGCACCATGGTTTTGTGGACCGAGGATGAGATGGGAACATTTTACCATGTTATGAAGGAGCACCAGAGCCTGTCAAAGCTGTTGTCAACAGAAACAACACACACACACACACACACACACACACACTTTCTTCAGTTTTTTTTCTCGTCAAAATAATGGCTTGAGACCGGATAGCATTTCCACCTGCTAAATTGTTACAGAAATATATTACTATTGTTTATTGTAACAATAATAACAATAATAATAATAATGACAATAATAATAATGAATTATTTTTTAGAGAACTTATATGTGAAAGCCCTACAGAGTAACTCTTATATTGGAAGTAAAGCATCGGCAAAACATTACTTAATTTTGGTCAATATTGACTAGTTTTTAGTTTTAACACCTTGTCCAACATGAGAGCTGCTGTATTTTAGAATTGATATCAGAGCAGTGGCAACAGTATTTTTTGTCCAAATCGTGCAGCCCTGTAATTAAAAAAAAAATCCTCAAAGGGCAGAAAAATCATGATTAATAATCGTGATTGAAGTTTTAAGCAAAAAAATCATGATTATCTATTTAGCCCTAACGTTATAGGTTATTCAAGGACCTGGTAGCAGTCTGAGGGGTCCCTGGCAAGAGGATCATCAGATTTGGGGGTCCTTGGCATCAAAAAGTTTGAAAACCCATTTCAGTGCAATTAACAGAACTGTTTCCATGTTCACTCAGCTTTGCTGATGACAGAATGAAGGAGGCACACCGGGGGAAGCGCGTACTTGTGTTTCACCGGCCATATGTGGGCCAGCGTGTCATGGCAACATATATATGCCACTACTGTTGTGTTGTCCGAACTAATCAGAATGTGGTGATTCACAATATCGGAATGAAAAGCTCTCAAAGCTAGAAAGACAGCCAGCAGCTCTAGGTGGTTGACATTTCATGGCCGTTTCACACCTGTTTCCAGGTGTCGACAGTCGGCGTCCATTACACACCGCGCCCCAACCTGTGTTGGATGCTTTTGCAGTCAGCGCTTTCTTTCTGAATACTTGACCCAGCATAACACATTGTTGGTAGAAGGCTGGTGCTGTCCATGGTGCTAGAGCAGCCAAACAGTGGCAAGTTACTGTGATGCACAGGAAAATTAAATTACATCAATGGTAATGTTTTTTGAGGGTTTTTTTTTTTTCAGTTTGAACTGAAACAGACACAGAAGAATGGTCTGTACACAATCGTTCATGAGGTGCGCACGTATGAACTCCTAAAAAGGAGATTTACTGGCTGGGGAAAAGTGTGCTTTTCGGCAGTTGACATTAGACCAGATTTGCTTTTTAAAAGCAAGCTGAAGGCAACTGTGGCAAGGAACACAAAACTCCATAAGATATTGGTTAATGGAGAAAAATAACCTTGGGAGAAACCAGGCTCACTGTGGGGGCCAGTTCCCCTCTGGCTAACTAACATGAATATAATGCCAATATTAGTTATTTATGTGCAGTGCAGGTCATGGTTTAAGATTAGTAAACTAAGTAAGTGTTAAGGTCCAGTGTTTAAAAAAAAAGAAGATTTTTTATGAACTGTAAGATTAATGACTAATGTCTTTGAAGTCCATCCTGGATTAACTGCAGAAGTTCACATAGATGCATTGTACTTTGTTAGTTGGCTGATGAAGGCTTTTGTTGGCAATTAAATGATAGCCTATGTATTCCATTTCAAGAGTGTAGTCCATCAATAGACAAAGGTGATACAGGCAGATATCAATGAGGTGCATCGCAGTTCAACCGGCAGGTAATTTCAGTGAGGTTCGGTGTGGTCCATCCTAAATCCATGGTTCAGGCAGTGGCATATTAAGTATTTTACAGTTGGAGTTGGCATCCTCTGTAGTCCATAGCAAAGGACTGAAGTGATGTCTGGCTAGCGTTGGCTACATTTAGTTGTCATCACTCATAGCAGTGGAGACACATAGCAGTGGAGTCCGACACCAAGCAGGAACGGAGCTGGATCTGGCCGGCTTTGGTAACCTCGGGATATGAATCAAGAGGTTGAGACGTGGTAATAGATATATAGAATAATATTAGCATACATGTCATTCAGTTTTATGCAGAATTACAGATCATGATAGATGTTTCTGGTTCCGGCAGACCTAACTAAAGCAGCCTAATTGTGAGTTGATGGATAAATTAGGTGTACGCCTGGCTAAATAGTTGAGTCTTTAGTGTAGACTTAAACTGAGTGAGTGTGTCTGTGATTGGTCACTGTCTGTGACAGTGTTAGGGAGAATATTGCAAAGTTTAGGAGCCAAATAGGAAAAGGATCTACCTCCTTTTGTGGATTTTGATATTCTAGGAACTATTAAAAAGCCAGAATGTTGTGATCGTAATGAACGTGATGGAATATAGTGTGTCAGAAGGTCACTTATGTACTGTGGAGCTAGACCATTCAAAGCTTTGTATGTAGTAATCAGAATTTTTAAATTAATATGAAATTTAACAGGTAGCCAATGTAACAATGATAAAATGGGGCTAATATGAACATATTTATTGGTTCTAGTCAGCACTCTTGCAGCTGCATTTTGAACCAATTGAAGTTTATTTATTGAACTTGCTGGACATCCTCCCAGTAATGCATTACAATAATATAGTCTTGAGGTCATGAATGCATGAATTAGTTTTTCAGCATCAGCAACAGAGAGCATGTGTTTTAACTTTAAGCAATATTTCTGAGGTGGAAGAATGCTGTTCTACAAACATTGGAAATTTGATTTTCAAAGGACAGATTGGTATCAAATATAACATCCAAGTTCTTCACTGTAGAAGATGACGTAACAGTACATCCATAGAGAGTCAAATTATATTTTAGCAGCTTATTTTTAGAGGTTTTTGGTCCAATAATTAGTACCTCTGTTTTGTCGGAATTGAGTAGAAGGAAATTTCTGGCCATCCAATCTTTGATTTCATTGATACACACTGCTAATTTGGAGAATTGTGAATTTTCATTGGGTTTAGAAGAAATATAAAGTTGGGTATCATTGCCATAGCAGTGGAAACTCTGCTTTTCTCCTTATACATTCTTCCCCTGGGAGATATTACCAGGAATCATGTATAAGGAGAAAAGCAGAAACCCTAAAACTGATTCCTGTGGCACTCCATACTTAACTTTTGTTTGATTTGACAATTCCTAGTTTACACATACAAAGTTGTAGTGGTCTGATAAATAGGACCTAAACCATGCTAATTCAAGTCCACTAATGCCAACATAATTCTCCTGTCTATTCAAGAGAATGTCATGATCTATCGTGTCGAACGCAGCACTAAGATCTAAAAGCACTAGAAGAGAAATGCAGCCACAATCAGATGATAAGATTGAGTCATTTGTAACTGATAAGTGCAGTCTCTGTACTGTGATGGGCCCTAAATCCTGACTGAAATTGCTCATATATACCATTTCTCTGTAGAAATGAACATAGTTGGGAGGACACTACATTTTCTAGTATTTTCAACATAAATGGTAGATTTGAAATCCTCTGTAATCAGCCAATTCTCCAGGATTAAGCTGTGGGTTCTTAATAAGCGGTTTGATAACTGCCATTTTAAAGTTTCTTGGGACATGTCCTAAGGAAAGCGAGGAGTTAATAATATTCCGAAGAGGTTCTTAGATTACAGGGAATACCTCTTTTAAAAGCTTAGTTGGTATTGGATCTAACATACATGTTGTGGCTTTTGATTTTTTGATAAGTTTTGTTAGCTCTTCATGACCTATGACAGCAAAGGATTGAAGTTGCTCATCAGGAAAATTATGAGACACTGTTTTCTGAGGAGCTGTGACAGTTGATTGCATAGTTCCAATTTTATTTTGGATTATTTACATTTTATCAGAAAAGAAATTCATGAAGTCATTACTATTGTGCTGAGACGGAATATCTGGTTCAGTCGATGCTTTATTCCTAACCAATTTAGCAACAGTACTGAATAAACACCTAGGACTGTTGTGGTTATTTTTTATGAGTTTGCTAAAATATGCTTATCTGGCAACTTTTAGTGCCTGTCTGTAGCTACAGACACTATCCATCCATGCACCGTGAAATACTTTTAATTTTGTATTCTTCCACTTGCGCTCCATTTTCCGAGCTGCTTTCTTGAGAGCATGAGTGTGATCATTGTACTCCTGTGTGAGGTTTTTTTCTTTAATTTCCTTTAATCGAAGGAGGGAAACACTATCAAGAGTGCTAGAGAAGACTGTAGTATATTTTCTGTTATTACATCAAGTTCTTCTAGAATTTTTGGCTGAGTATGTGAAACAGATCTGGAAGATTATTAGTGAAGCTATTTTTAGTGGTTGAAAGAATAGTTCTACCTGAATGATAGCATGGTGTAGATTGAGTGACATTAGCTTGAGTGAATTAGCTTTAACAAGAGACGTTAAAATCGGAGATGTCATCGCTCTGCGGTAGAATTTCTATAGGATCAACATCAACTCCATATGACAGAATCAAATCTAGTGTATGATTATGGTGACGAGTTGGTCCTGTCGCATTTTGTCTAACTCCAAAAGAATTGAGAATATCAATAAATGCTAATCCCAATGTGTAATTTTCATTATTTATGTGAATGTTGAGGTCACCAACAATTAAAGCTGTATCTACATTAACTACTAGATCTGATAGAAAATTTGCAAATTCACCAAGGAAATCTGAGTATGGCCTGGTGGATCTATATACTGTGGAATGGGCAAAAGACAACAGAGATTCTTTATTTATATCTGACGGTGTTACATAAAGCATTATTAGTTCAAAATACTTAAACTTATATCCTGTCCTCTGAGTAACACCAAAAAATTCACTGTAAATTGTAGAAACACCTCCTCCTCAACTCTTCAGATGAGGGTCATGTTTATAACAATAACCTGGGGGAGTAGATTCATTTAAACTAATATATTCATCCAGTTTAAGCCAGGTTTCAGTCAAACAAGAGCACATCCAAACTATGATCTGTAATAATTTCATTTACAATTAGTGCTTTGGTAGAAAGAGATCTAATGTTTAGTAGCCCTATCTTTATATGATGTTTATCTTTTGTTTGTTTTGTTCAAGTCTGACCTTAATCAATTTTTTTCTAAATGATTTAGTGAGGGTTTTGTGTTTGGTAGTTCGGGGAACAGACACAGTCTCTATATGATATCTAGATGATATGTGTTGTAGTTTATGTGACCTGTGTGACATCTCAAGGCAGCTAGCAGATGTTTGGATTAACCAGTTTGTCTGCTTCCTTACCTGGGCCCCAATTAGTCAAATACTGTCACTATTAAGACTATGAGCCAAATTACTAGAGAGGAAAGCGACACCTTCCTTGGAGGGATGGAGTCCGTCTCTCTTTAGCAGGTCAGGTCTACCCCAAAAACTCTTCCAATTGTCTATAAATCCTATGCTATTCTCCGGATACCACTCAGACATCCAGCCATTCAGTGACACTAATATAAACCTCGTCACCATGATGAGCAGGGAGAGGGCCAGAGCATATTACAGTGTCTGACATCATTCTTACAAGTTCACACACCTCTTTAATATTATCTTTAGTGATCTCCGACTGGCGAAGTCAGACATAGTTAGTGCTGACATGAATAACAATTTTAGAAAATCTACATTTAGCATTAGCCAGCACATGTAAATTTGATCTGATTACAGCACCTTTAACTACTATAGTAGGCCTAATGTTTAAAATAGGATGTTAAAATCGATAAGTATTGATTGTGATACAGAGGTAAAATACATAACACAAATAGAAAAAAAAATAAAAAAGAAAAAAAAGAAACAAACATTTTAGAATTAGGCATTTAGAAATGAAGCCTACACTTGCCCATAAATAAGCTGTATTTTGTTAAGCTGCATCAGACTCACTTTTAGTTGTTTGGACCAAATACAACAATCCTCAAGCATGATTTTCTTTCCCAAAATATTATAATGATTCATTATTAATATTATTAATGAATACAAAAATTTCTTTTGAAATTACTTCCACTTAAGCATGTGGTTGGTTGCCATCACTGTGGGGATGCATGTGATTACCAGCTAAAAGTGGCAGGTACCACCTCTTTTGGCTGTACATGGCAGGTAGTTTCTGCAGGTAGTTCCTGTCTTCACAGCAAAGACAATAAAGGCCTGGAAGATGATAAGCAAGACGAAAACATGGAAGATGAATTGTCTACGATAAAACGATGGGCAAGAGTCAGCTGAAAAAAGAAGGTGAATGCTGCTGATGTTAATGTATATTAATATGATTATTTCAACAATGTCCATAGCAATGAGTTTGAGTTTGCCCACTAGACTGGATTTGTTTCTGTGTTGTAGTTTTTCTTTTTTCCTGGACCTTTTTAAAGAGACTTGGATTTCAACTTCATAAAAGTTCTCCTGACAGTCTATATCTGTTTCCATCTTAGTCCTACCTCCTGTCTTGACAATAAATTCCAGTTTAAAAATGTTTACCCCAAAGGCTATAGAAAGGACATTGTTTATGACACATTTGGAGGGCAAATGTGTGTATGGTGTTATCTGGATGAAGGTCGACTGGACAGATTTACAGGAATATACAGTATGTATTATATAATTATTATGGCTGGTATGTGCACATCAGTGAAAGAGGCCACTTCCAGTCTATGGCACGATGAAGCTGGTTGGTCTTTTTTATTTTTATTTTTATTTATTTTTTGGTCTGTTATACATTACAGACTTTTCTCAAGTGTCATTTGTGTCACAACACCAAACCGACAGGACCAAGACAGGCAGCAAATAGGGTTGTCAGGGACAAGTAAGTTAAGCATCTGCCACTCGAAGTTACGGTAGTGCCTGGTCTATGTTAGAGGTCCTTTCCTTTTCTGTCACATCTTTAAAACAATACAGTACATGCCAAGTAAACCAGACAAGTATGGCATTAAATGTCAGGTCCTTCTATGCCTGGAACATGTACACTTGAAAACCCGCTGGTGAAGAAAAAACAAACAAAAAAAAAAATTCAGGGTACACGGTTCTTGACATGACAGCTCCAGGGACTCAGCATTACAAGAGACAACATATCCGCTGTATTTGCCCTTGGCCAGGAGCTGCTCAGGGTAACAGTGTCTGATTGTGATAATGCAGGAATGCACAATGCACAAGCCTGTGCTCATATTGTGCTGATGGTAATAAACATTCAAAAACATAACAAAAATCAACATTCATCTTTACATAGACTAACTCATGTCATTTTGTCCACAAAACCCACAAAATTGCCATGTTAAGGAGCACACTGCACAGGATAAGTACCAGGGAGGACAGGATGCCCAAAGTAATCTTGGATTGTAAGTTGCAACCACATCAAAGAAGTTCACAACCCTGACACAAGGTATTTTACTGATTGATTACTGCTGTATTGTGTGCATTATTTCACATTGTTTATGTAGAGAAAGGTTCAGCATTTTGTGAAAGTTAATGTTAATGTCACTTTTCCACATGTTGAAAATAACTACAAGAGGAGGATTTTTGTGAAAGTGTTACAAAGAGCTCTGGTGCATCCTCCTATTCAAAGCACAGCACCTTCTCCACAACCGACCTCTGCCACTTTAGTTAGGGCAATGCAAGAAGGCTTGTGGGGAAAGTACAAACACAAAGAATCCTATCCAGCAATTGCCCCAAAAACTGTCTGCTCCAAATAAAAGAGAAAATAATCTAATTAAGTACTTTTATTTGCAAAGTATTAAATGCACTGCATTACTAACAGATGGTGAGTTTCACAACTTGGAACTATGCATTTTCTAACCCCCTTCCAACGACAAGAACGGCACTCAATGTTGGAAAACTGACTTGTAAAGTTGGGGTAGATCGATCAACCCCGACCTCAGCAAAAGAATCATTTGAAAACAAACCTATAAACAAACTTTGAAGTATTTTCACTGCACAAAATGTATTAAAATAAAATATACAAGACGATATTAAGAAGAATTGCTTGTGCATCAATCAATGCCTATGTTTTTACCTATTTTGCTCACAAAATAGCTACTAGATAGCCATCTACAGTAGCTAGCATCTGGAAGAATGTGCATGCCATTATATTTGACAGGTATACATGTGACCTTGATGTGTAATTGACTGGAATGCATTGAGGTCAAAGTGGGAAATTTAAACTCAGGAATTCCCACCTTCATATATGTCTGGAATGTGGCATTTGGCATCCCCACATGGTTATTTAATATATAAATCATTTTAAATGAATTTACAGCAAAAATAATTACTATACTATATTTTGATATACAGTATACTGTTGCTGTGATATAAAATATCATACTGTAATTTAATGAGTTCGCTTGTACATGTAGTCCTGGAGTGTTTTAACCCTTCCTTGGTGTTGTGGGTCATTTTTAAAATGGTTCTAAATGGGTCCAAAAATTCCACAAGGCCAAAGAAGGGTTAAGGTAAACATATGTGGCATGCTGTCCTAAGTGGAGGGGTTCAGGCTTGAGCTCTGAGATGTTGCTTTCTTGATTCCACCAAGACAGAAAAAACACCATTACAGCCCATTCCTTTTATTGTCAATGTCAATAGAGTAGAATTCTTTCTGGACTGTCCATTCTGTGCCATTTAACTGTAAACAGTCTGACCTCACTTCAGCTGGATGGCCTTCTCAGCATCTAGCTTGTTAAGTTACCATTATTTACTTGGCAGTAAATGGAAAATTCACCCCTGAGGTGTTGTCTGCTGTTAAACAGATACCCAGACAGGCAGGGGGCATGTCTGAGTGAGAGGACAGAAGGTTAGAGGTGGGGAAGTGGTAAAGTATTAGGCTAAACAGCTGTTAAAGTTGGAAGAATTTTGTTACAATATAGTATGCCAGATTATTACATTCAAACATGGTGCCTCAAGACACGTCACGGAAGGTTTGACATCAGTGATAGCAAATGTCATTGGTTCTTGTGTGTAGTGATGGGTCACCATAACACATTTGGATGTTTTTGTTTTATCTATCAATCATAATATAATGCCCACTTGACAGAAATCCTCTAACTAAATTCTTGGTTAGAAAGGCCACTTGAATGTGAACTGCTCTTCTATTTATTTATTTATTTGATTACTCAACATGGGTAGGCTATGGGGGTTTAAGCCCTCGAATGTTTTTAGAAAATCCCTGCATGTTTTTATCATCTTGTAGTGAATATATTGTTTATATTAATATATACAGTATATTTATGATTCAGGTATTTGTCCGGTATTGATAATTCCAAATATCAACTCAATTCAGTACTTGTGTGCTGGTTGGCGGCTACATTCCAGCATGAATGTGTATGTGCGTGTATGCAAGAGGAGCACTCGCAACTTGCAGATGCAGCTGTTTGTGAACGGTCAAAATTCCTGGTTTGGTGAGATGTTGGAAACTGTTGAATTGGTCCATCCAGAGGCAGTAAGTACCAATTATTTAGACGTCTAACCTTGAAAACAAAGAGTGATATATAAAGATGTGCTTGAGGAACTTGTAAACTTTAAGTCACATTCCCAAGACACAATGCCATGAACCTCACAAACTTTGGCAAATCTAGCAACTATTTTTTCTTATAAGGACCTATTTTAGCCCACTATCTTCTAAACCAGTGGTTCTCAACCTTTTTTGGATGAATGCCCCCCATGTCATTCCCTGACCCCAGACACATGGTAGCATGGATGTTCACTACCATGGTTAGATGTAACATGATTTCTATAAAACAAACTATGGCGTTTTTGTAATTATAAACAGTAGGTCTACCCTAAACACATTTAAAACAATTAATACAAAATATAAACATTTATAAGTAGTAAAAAATTTATAATATTCCCTCACTCCCCTAATGTAGCCTATTACAATAGAGCTGAAGTGATATGATCATATTTATTATGTATCTGTTTCTGCCTAAAGTAGCCTACATTTAGTGTTACTATAGTAAATTCAAGGGTGGTGATCTTCAGTGTTTTCTCTTGTTCATCTTGTCAATCCTATTTAGAATGTTGGGCTGTTTAATGTGGTTTTAAACTATTATACTCACTGAGGGTTTTCATAGAGGTTTGCACCAGAGAATTCTGTGCCGAATGCAAATGGTTTCCATATCTCATGTCGTGGTTCACAGCACTGTAACGATTAGAGGTGCGTGTTTGAAAGATCGAGACTGGTCTGCGAATAAAAATGCACCTGCTCTGGGCTCTTGCTGCTCTGTCCATGAAGCCATCTACAGAGCCGTACAGGTGCATTAGCGGAGGTTGTGAGTGACTAGGGTGCGCTGTTTACCGGTACTATCGAAGTATTGCGATATGATATTGGTATGATATCATCTTGTTGCTAATTTCGGTACCATATTACAGTACGCTGTCATTAGCTAAATTATATGAGACAGTTTTGAGATGAAATCAATGACAACTCAAAAATAAAAGACCTCTGGATATGGCCAAGTGTGATCATTAAACAGCAGAAGGATGTAATTTAATTAAATATTATACAGTCACGTGCACTGCACACTATAGAATGTACAAGAGGTGCCGCTCTGCTCCATCATCTTCTTCACACACATACACGCACACATGCGCACACAAACGCAACACACACTACTGGTGCTGAATTTTCATGCAGTGCGTTTAGAGTATAAACGGCTGTTAACACTTAAATGAACTCCTCCGGTGCAGCTCGGAGATTTCAGCTCGAGAGTTGTGACAAGATTATCCCAGCATTAATGGGAAGCTTGATATAACTAACCCATCACAAACAGGAAGAACTCAAAGGTCTGTCAAAATAAAAGTCCCGCTTAAATGAAAGCTCAATTCAACTGGATGCATGAAATTGAAGACAGAAAAATATAACAACTGTATAAAAATGTAATATTCAAAAAGTAGCACTAATACTCATAATAATTTTATAATATTAAATGGTTGTATTATTATTATTATTATTATTATTATTATATTATTATTATTATTTGTAAGCAATATTACAAATGCAAGTGTTTTATCAGCATGTTGTGATTCAGCCATAGCAGCCTTGTGCCACAGGTAATCAGATTATTATTTTTTTTTATTTATGGTTTCATTAATACTGTGCAGCTCTGTTGTGCAGCATTTTATTTTACCACAAATAAAATTGCATTTTTTTTTTATTTTTTTTGTAAAAGTAAAAATAAAATAATAATTATTATTATATTTTTATTTGATTAAAGCTATATGTATACATTTGATTAAACACCATTAGATCATAACATTTAATTAAATCATTTAACGTGGAATCCAGAAAAATTTAAACGGAAAACGCATAATTTCTATCTGTGAGACTTTATCCAGTTCTTTTAATCAAGTCGTTTTCTGTGTAATTTCATTAAAAATCTGAGGCTTTTTATTTGTTGATTATAGTATCGATTTAGTATCGATACTGAGGTACCAGGGCTGGTATCGTACCGAAGCCAAATGTTTGGTATCGGAGCAACCCTTATTGAGACCACACCTGTCTATTTGATGCCATTAATACAGATATTTCAGATGACCGTGGTAAAAATGCGTACCAACCCATATAATGGAGAACTTGTATATTCCAGTTCTAAGTAAATGTGTTTATGCAACGAGGAACTTGACGGTAGATTTGATTAATATGACTGATAAACACCCCTCATTTGTGACCTAACTCCCCCCTCTCAACTAATTTGCTCTCAGCACCCCCTGGCATCCATTTTAAGTTTGTTTAGAACAGGGGTTCTCAACAGGGGCATTCCGTTGAGAACCCCTGTTCTAAACAAACTTAAAATAAACAAACTGACTTTGAACTACGGAAAGCTGAAAGGGACAAAAATAGCATTTATTTATTTATTTTTATCATGTTTTTAGAGTACAAAGTGTTTAAAGCATGCAATTTCAGATCTTTGAGAATATCTGAGGCTGAGACAAAAGTAAGTGGGTGGTTTTAGACATGTAGCTTCCTTGATTTGTACTGAAAAAGGGGCTAAAACTGTTACAATGTTGCATTTTCTTCGTGGATCGGTTCGCTTGCACAAGGAAATATTTAAAAACAGACCAAAACTGTGTTAATAAAAGTCATATGTAAGCAAACTGTCCTCTCATTGGTTAGAATGTTTGTGTGCAATTCTGGGATTTAGGTCATATATCAATATACTGGCTAAAATAATATACCTGTAAAAATTGTGTCAACTGGTACAAATATTAGGTTATTGTTTGTGTCACGGTTATGTAAAACGTCACCTCACATGGTACAGAATGCTCATTCCAGTCAACTGCAAGTAAACGTTATCTGACACACGGTTGAGTATGAGTTGTAAAATTTCCTAAGGGGATATTTTTGTCCATCATTATGTAGCCAAGTGGAGAAATTTAATGTAATTTAATTCTAGTCATAAATTGGACGTGGCCCATTTAAGACCGGAGTTTTGCAACACCCTCTTTCCGGTGTTGTGTCGAAATCAGAGACCTAGAGAAATTTGTGACTAGAGGTCGCTGTTCATTAAATGTTCGCACGAGAACACGTGTGGCGCTCGTGCACGTCATCATGTCGTGAGCGCGTCTGGAGGAGAGTGTGTTGACGTGCTGCAAAGAAAACCAACTCACTGAGTGAACTGTGAAAAACAGATTCCTTTTCTCATTTAATATGGTTATTTGACGAGTGCTATTTCATTCTCTAATATCATGATTTCTTTCTTTTTTTCTTTTTTTTTTCGGTTTGTTTTACCATTCTGAATGTTATTTATTAATCAAATACATTAATAAAACGATGTGTAGTCTGATGCTTTTAAGTGTTACTTATTCATTTTAATTATTTGTTGTGTTTTAACATATTGTGTGTGTGTATGTGTGTGTGTGTGTGTGTGTGTGTGTGTATAGCCCATATATATTATTTTATATGTATATATACATATACACTACCATTCAAAAGTTTGGGGTCACTTGCCTGAAATGTTTCCCATGATCTTAAAAACATTTTGATCTGAAGGCGTATGCTTAAATGTTTGAAATAAGTTTTGTAGACAAAAATATAATTGTGCCAACATATTAATTTATTTAATTACATAACTACAATTTTATTTAAAAAAAATAAATAAAAAAAACTTTTGAAAATATTATTATTATTATTTTCACAAAATTCACTCTGGTGATGTCTAATCTCCTCTGTGTCATATTCCAGAAAGCATTTTGGTCTGATATGAACAGCTGCAGACATACAGCAGGGTCACCAAATCTGACAGGGCAGTATTAGAGGTTACTGAAATATTTTACCCCTTTCTATTTCATACACAATGGATTTAATGTTACCCATATTTAATCTGGTGATGCCTGGACTGCTCTGTTTTGTTTCCTAGAAACTGCATTGATCTGATGTGAACTGCCATAGAGATACAGCAGGGTCACCAGATCGGACAAGGCAGTAACATATTTGTAACGTACAGTATTCACTATTAGTAGTAGAGCTCTTTTTTTAATGTGACCATTCATTTCAATTACTTGAATAAGGAGCTCAATGGCAGACTTACATATGTTTTCACAAAAAAAAGGTTTTTAAAGGTTCTTAAAGTGAGATGACTGTGTAAGGTGTTTTAAAGGGTTTGTGAAGTTTATTTACAAATAGAAAAAACACACATTTAGTTAAATATATATACTATAAGTCGTTCTATTTATATATATATATATATATATATATATATATATATATATATATATATATATATATATATATATATATATACACACAGATGTGCTCAAATGTTTGCATACCCTGGCAGAAATTGTGAAATTTTGGCACTGATTTTGAAAATATGACTGATCATGCAAAAAAAACTTTTATTTAAGGATAGTGATCATATGAAGCCATTTATTATCACATAGTTGTTTGGCTCCTTTTTAAATAATAATGATAACAGAAATCACCCAAATGGCCCTGATCAAAAGTTTACATACCCTTGAATGTTTGGCCTTGTTACAGACACACAAGGTGACACACACTGGTTTAAATGGCAATTAAACGTTAATTTCACACACCTGTGGCTTTTTAAATTGCAATTAGTGTCTGTGTATAAATAGTCAATGAGTTTGTTGGTGCTCACGTGGATGCACTGAGCAGGCTAGATACTGAGCCATGGGGAGCAGAAAAGAACTGTCAAAAGACCTGTGTAACAAGGTAATGGAACTTTATAAAGATGGAAAGGGAAATAAAAAGATATCCAAAGCCTTGAAATTGCCAGTCAGTACTGTTCAATCACTTATTAAGAAGTGGAAAATTTGGGGATCTCTTGATACCAAGTCAAGGTCAGGTAGACCAAGAAAGATTTCAGCCACAACTGCCAGAAGAATTGTTCGGGATACAAAGAAAAACCACAGGTAACCTCAGGAGAAAAATAGGCTGCTCTGGAAAAAGACAGTGTGGTTGTGTCAAGGAGCACAATATGACGATACTTGAATAAAAATGAGCTGCATGGTTGATTTGCCAGAAAGAAGCCTTTACTGCGCCAATGCCACAAAAAAGCCCGGTTACAATATGCCTGACAACAGCTTCTAGCACACTGTAATTTGGTGACGAGACCAAAATAGAGCTTTATGGTCACAACCATAAGCGCTATGTTTGGAGAGGGGTCAACAAGGCCTATAGTGAAAAGAATACCATCCCCACTGTGAAGCATGGTGGTGGCTCACTGATGTTTTGGGGGTGTGTGAGCTCTAAAGGCACGGGGAATCTTGTGAAAATTGATGGCAAGATGAATGCAGCATGTTATCAGAAAATACTGGCAGACAATTTGTATTCTTCTGCACGAAAGCTGCACATGGGACGCTCTTGGACTTTCCAGCACGACAATGACCCTAAGCACAATACACAGTATTAAGAACTAAGGGTATGCAGACTTTTGAACAGGGGTCATTTCATTTTTTTCTTTGTTGCCATGTTTTGTTTTATGATTGTGCCTGTCTGTTATAACCTACAGTTGAATATGAATCCCATAAGAAATAAAAGAAATGTGTTTTGCCTGCTCACTCATGTTTTCTTTAAAAATGGTACATATATTATAAATTGTCCAAGGGTATGCAAACTTTTGAGCACAACTGTATATATATATATATATATATATATATATATATATTATAACAAATGAAAATAACAAATGAAGTCTATATACTACATTTATGCTGTGTGAAGGACATTGTCAGTCCCACCACAAAGTCTTGAACAGAATAAATAAAATGTTGACACAGTACAAATAAATTTAAAGGCATGCTGGACAAAGAAAATTATTGTCAGTCCCAACACAATCTTGGTGGAACCACCTGCTACACTTTTCACACTGAATCTGTGAAAAAATTTTTTTTTTTTGAAAGATAGAATGAAAAGCACAAGACACATAAAAATGCTTCACCTAGCTGTCATGGCTACTTCTATTATTTTGTGTCTGTATAGTTCACAAAAAAGCATCAACTGAATATATAACCTCTTTGATTTGTTTTGGAGTTTTGAGTAATATTAAACAAAGTGATTTAAACATTTTCAAATGATTGCTGTTCTAATTGTAAATAAGCACTGTATAGAGGCCAATGTATACTGTATGTATTATTGGGGCTCCTTGATGAAACAAGCAAAAGCACAAATTTCAGCATACAATTTTCTTAAAACCATTCTTACTTCAGTTGTTGCACTGAAGTGAATGTGACAATTTATGTAAGAATGGTTTTACAAACAATTTACTCTGAAATTTGCTCTGCTCATTCTCGTCAATGGACTCACTAAGGATGCTCCTTATCCAGTTGATGGTGGAGTGACGGGTCTGGAGCGATGCCTTCTTCTGAGGCTTGTTGCCATGTTTCATGCCACAGTAGTGGCACAGGTCAGACAGATCATCTAGATAAAATACAGGTGTAGAAAGGCCTGACCAAGATTTAACATCATATGTAAATTTGAGTGGTTACATATAATAATTGAAAAGTTTAATATAAATCACTAACAAATGTAAACACTGGTGCTTGTTTATCATAGATACTAAATAGCAAAACTTTGTAAACAAATGTATAAAAAACTAGGAGAGTGAGTGCTATCTCCTTTCTGTATTTTTCCAGGTCATTGGCACTAGATGGGAAGTGAATGCCCTCAGCTGTCTTTTCATTAAGGACGTTTTCAGCAAACTAAATTAAAAGACAAAAACAGTAAGTTAAAAATAGCAAGCTATATTAAATTTAACAGTTAATAAAATATATGTAATCATTTAAATTATGACAATGAACATAACATTGATATTAACTAAATTACATTAAACTTATTATATATTATTAACAGCAAATACGAAGAACAAATTCCAAAGTCTAAACATGAATTCTAGTTTTTAAACATGCATCTTAAGTGCAACACTTTTGTATTGTTTTCAGTACAGTTCAACATTAAATTTGTGTTTTGGTGATTTAATCTGTCTTGTGCCAAAGGCAGGCATTTGCCATTTCACATACAATAATACATACTTTCAGAGAAAATACACCACACGACGTTCCATCTGCTTGCACTGGGTGAGGAAGCGTCTCAGAGGTCCACCTTCCGACTGCACAGCCTCGGCTCTGCATAAATGCTCTTTTAAAAAATCATTCAATTACTCCAGTTCATTACTGTCAACCCAATCATTGTCAGGAAAATATCAAGTATCTACATACTAAGTATCAAGTAAAATATCAAGATATCCAGATACCACAATGTACCTTGTGGACTCCAGGCATCTTGTGAGTTTGAAAGCTGTTGCTTTCAAAGGATCCAGCAGCACAGTCCTCAGCTGTTTGGGTAGATCATCTAAAATTTTGAAACCCCACACATACAAAAAGAACTGTCTTGGTTACACACAACAAAGGCTGCTGCTATAAAACATATTGCTATATCAGTTTTTAAGTCTCACCAGTAGCATCCAGTGATGGTTGTCATTAACAACACCCAAAATTATCTCAGAATTTTCAGGCTCATGCTGTAACATAATACAATAAACATTAATTAAGTTGTATTATTAGTTACCATAACATTCTAATATCATATGTTGGAGTTACTCCTATTAAATGCAATCTCACATGTGTTCACTTACCTTAAATTTGGACTTCCCATTATTCCAGATCCGAGTAATTTCAAAAGAATCAACAAAAAGTGCCTTTTCCAGATGGAGCTTATTGAGCTTCCTCACTAGTAACAATACATAGCCAACCTTGAAATAAAAATGGAATAAAAAATAAATGAATAAAAGACCAGTGGAAAAAAAAAAAAAGGTCAAAGATGACCTGCACAGAACAGTTCTTACCTCACTCTCCAATTCTTGGTCTGGGCTGTCTTTGCAATCTCCTAATAAAATATTTTATAGGGACCAATCCGAGACAGTAGTACATGTACATGCTTCCCAGCCCAAGCGTCACTTATGTCTGCATAGAATAATGACAGATATTTGTTTTGCATTTGTTTTAACAAGATCATATTTTTTTCCTGTTTTACAGAAGTTATGGATTTCTCCAAGGACTGTGTACAAAACTCACAAGTTTCCTGCAATGATGGAGGCCTAACTGTAATAACTCCGATGGTGGTGGTGTCTTGCGATGTTTGGGGGCTGTCTTGTCTGGTGGTGGTGTCCTGTATGTTTTGTGGGCTGTCTTCTCTGGTGGTGGTGGAGTCCTGTGTGCTTTCTTCCTTGCATTGTTTAGTAGGGGCTAACACCAGATGACTTTTAGTTGGTACAGGTGGAATTTTTGTTTGAACTTTTAGTTTGTGGGGTATTCTTGGCACCTCCTCAATGTATGGTTTCAGGTGGTCAATGCTCACCCTTGGCAGTACTTTGCCATTGCTATCCACCAGATCCACAGATTTGCCATCTATTTTTGTGATTGTAAAAGGACCAAGAAAATCAGGGTCCAGTTTGTCCCCTTTCCGTTGCTGTGCATGGATATTCTTCCTCCAGACAAGATCGCCGGTGTGATATATCTTGCCCATCTTCTTTTCAATTCTTTCTTTTGCTTTCTCTCTTGAGGCCTGATTGCTCTGCTGTAAAACTTTAAAAAGTTCTTCTTGTTTCTTTATGCCGGATAATACCTCCTAATATTAATTAATTAATTAAAAGTAATTTTGTAATATAGGTACATACGGAATTCACAAATTCCTTTCCTTGATCAGTGAGGATTCTTTTTGGTGATTGAACTGATAAAAGAACTTTACTATACAGTTGGTAACCTCACTGGCTGACTTGGACTTCAGGGGATAGGCCTGAGGCCACTTTGTGAAGTAATCAATGAGGACACAGATATATTGATATCCTTCCTCTGTCATTGTCAGCTTCCCAATGAGATCCATTCCAAGGAGCTCAAAGGGGGCAGTGACCTGATAAATTATATAAGAATACATTAAGCATAAACAGAGCAAACAATGTTTATTAAACATGATTGCACTTGTAGAAAAAAAAAACTAAGTTAATCAGTCTAGCAAATTACTAAAACTAAAGCACAGAAGTCAAACTCAGCTCCTGGAGGACCACACTCATGCAGAGTTCAGCTTCAACCCCAATTAAACATGTGAACCAGCTAATCAAGGTCTTCAGGAATACTTGAGTATTACAAGCAAGTGTGTTGGAACAGGGTTGTATAAGTAAACTATGCAGAACTGTGGCCCTGCAGAAGAAGAGTTTGACACCTCTGAATTAAAGGAATAGATTACAAAGTAAAATATATCAATAACAAATACTCAAAGATACAACAATAGAATGCATTTAATTCATCTGAGAGAGTTTGAAGTTTAAATTTTAACATTCAAAATTTTATAAAATCTTGATATACAGTCACATCAGGCCATTCTCAATACTCAACTCAACTCAAAATACTTGTATAGGGGTGTATTCCACAGCTTGCTTGAGATCACAACACTTACTCTGGCATACCACACAACTGGCAACCTATAAGGTATTTAAAAATTTAGGGGGAAACAAATTGAAATTGGTTGTCCAAGAAACACAGATATAGACTAGATAAAATGATCAAATTGAAAACTTGTTACAAAGCTTTATTACAGTATTGTAAGAGAGGTTATCTGTAGTTTATGTCACTGACTGCAAATATGTACCTACCCAAGCATCAATATCTGAAGACATTCCAGGCCAGTGGAACCTTTTAGAGATAGTATCCCTCATTTTAATTTGGCTGCAGTGTGCTCCAAATGCACTACAATGAAATTCTTGAAAGATCTTGTCTGGTGCATTTTGGCCACAAATTACTTTGACTTGCATCTCCTTGGCAGAGCCTTTGTGTTTAATATAGTACAATTCTTCATCTGTAAATCATCAACAGCCCATATATAATTAGGGGTGGAATGCTCATTACCAATAACACTTACATGCACATAATGCATTATCTGTGGTCAATGTCAAAATAGCCAGATAATGTTAATAACACATTAATGTAACCCAACTAGCTGCAAATGAAAGCTTAGGTTCTCAGAAAAAAAAAAAAAAAAAAAAAAAAGTTCTATGTCACAAAGTACTTCCTAATTTAAAAAATGTATGACTAAAGTTATGTTGCACACTTGTGCACAAGTTGCGGGATTGATTGGCATAGTGTGAAATGTTGCCTGGTGTCATTATTTTTATGACTAATACAGTTACTTTATGATATATGATTTTTTTTAACCATTTTACAATATATGACAATATTTGTAGCAATGTTTAATAATTTCACAGCAGGAAAATCCAAAAAAAAAAAAAAAAAAAAAAAAACAGTAGGTAGACATTAGATGTTATGTCTATTTTAATAATATTATACACATACAGACCAGTGAGTTGTTCCAAAACTGGGAACTGGGGTTGTGGTTTCAAACACCTAATTCAAAACTATCATAAATTAGAATAGTTTATGTAAATTCTCTCATCCAAAGTAAAATTTCAATCATCCTATTTTTCCTATAGCTGTATGGTCACAAGTGGACACAATAAAACTATACTACATACATTCGGGCAAGGGTTACCTACATAATGAAGGTAAATGTTAACAGAAAGGGTCAACTGTGTTTGCAGGACAAGGATATTTTTCATGTCAGGTCGGGGCAAGTTGTCACATTTTATTGGAGCAAGCTGTCACGTGTGTTGTAAATGTATAGGATTTATAAACATTATACTCAGGTATGTTTTGGCAAGATAATGTGACTTTTAATTTACTAAAATTTAAACACAGAAAAATACCTATTGTACAATTCCTATGTACCTACGTAAGACCTATGAAAAATGCTAATTAGCTACTCACCTTGAAGAACATAATTGGATGCTCTTCTTCAAATTATAAACCTTAGTGACTGTTGCAGAAAGAACCAATGGTGTGAGTTTGGGGCGGGATAACCTGTTGTAAACAGAGATTTTAGTGGTGCAATAAAGACACAATAACTACAGAAAATCTGTTATATATGTAATTATATACGTTGTTTTTTTTATTTATTTTTTTTAACACCTAACAGAATTAAGTTGTCTTCCCATGAGCTCTCATGTTATTCTTTTATTGCTTTGTGGCATGATAGCTTTCATGCAATGCTTAAAAACAACAGCAGTTGTGAAATATTAAATAAAAGTTATATTTCATAGTTGTTACTCCTTAGACACCTTTAAAACAGCAGAGAGAGAGAGAAACAAATGTTTTTTGAATTTGTTGCTGTGAACTGGAAAATTTTTACAGCACTTTAAAATAGCAGTAAATATAAAAGTAGAATGAAATAATAAAAAAAGTTTCACCAGTTTCACCATATGCTCCTCAAAATCAAAGAAAACGAATTAGGAAAAGAACGACTGGGTGTGCATGCGTAAAGAGAAGGGTAGAAAAAAGAAAATGTTGGAAATAAAGGAAAATTTGGTGAATATTAGAGACAGTTTTTATTTCTACAATGCTTTAAAAATGTTTTAAAAAAATGCTTTTTGGTTCCAAAATAGCTTTACAAAGAGAAAAAAGAAAACAAAAGAAAATGAGAATAAAGAAATTAGTGGCTTACAACCCCAGAATAAGGAGGCAAAATGCAACTGTTGCAAGGAAATATTCTCTAAAATGTTTGAGAATATGTGGAAGAAACCTCTGGAGAGCAGAACACTGCTCGGGAGTTCCCTATCTGTCACACACTTGACGTTGTGTCGATGTAGTGACACTAGGGGTCACTCTTGGGAGCCCAAGACACCTCTGGTCTTTGATAAAAGGCCAATGAAAATTGGCGAGTGGTATTTGCATGCCACTCCCCCGGACATCCGGGTATAAAAGGAGCTGGTATGCAACCACTCATTCAGATTTTCTCTTCGGAGCCGAACGTTCATGCTCGTTGAGCTGAATTCTGCAGTTCATTCACCTCTGCTGGATCTGACGGTGCATTTCAGTGGCTTCTCCTTCCTCTGCACTGGTGCACTGCAGAGAACACCCCTGGGTGCTTCGGCAGAAAACAAGAGAGTATATTTTCTGAAAGAGCTTTTTTCCTCTAAAAGAGTATATATTTCTCTAAAAGAGCGGCGCACATAGAACGTCTTTTTAAAGACGCGTCTTTTTAAAGATGCCTTTCCGATTGTGTTTTATTCCTGGTTGCGGTCGTTATCGCTCAACTTCGGATGGTCATGATCGCTGTCTTTCGTGTCTGGGCACGACCCACACGGAGGCAGCGTGGATGGTTCATGTTCTCACTGCGAGAACATGACCATGGCAACGTTGCGGTCGCGGCTTGCTTTTGTAAGAAAGCAAGCCACCCCAGCGGCTCCCCGCCTCAGTCCTTCTACCTACGGGTATGAGGCCAGCGCGGCTAGCACTGGGGGCGATTTGGGGACCCCAATGGGATCGCCTCCGCTGGGATTCAGCAAAAGAGCGGTTTCCTTCCTCCCTGGGTCACATACCCGGTGTGCACAGTCGCCATCACGATTACCGTCCATGGGTTTTTTCTTGCAGGATTGGCGCTCCAACGGTGGTCTTTCCGCCCCCGAGCACCCAGCTGTGGCACACAGCCACCCCCAATGTGACAGTCTCCACGGGTTACGAGGACAGGCTTCTTCCTCCCCCGTCCCAGGCTGTTCCGGGGGTGGTCACAAGGAGCCAGGTAAGTGCTTCGATGTCCCTAGACTCAGCACGGCCACGACGTGGTGTGGCACCTCAAGCTCCGCCCTGCCGCTCCGCCCCACCTGCCGGTATGTCCGACGACGTTGTCCCCTTGGTCCCCCTTGCACGGAACTTGGACGTGTGGCTTGCGCTTTCCAATCCATCACGATGGCTGATCCAGACCGTCCGACTCGGCTATGCGATTCAGTTCGCCAGGCGCCCGCCCAGGTTCAGTGGTATTCACTTCACCTTGGTCAAGAACGAAAACACTGCAACCTTGTGTGCGGAGATCGCTACCCTCCTACGGAAGGGCGCGACAGAATCTGTCCCTCCAGCGAGATGAAGAAGGGGTTTTACAGCCCCTACTTCATCGTACCGAAAAAAGGCGGTGGGTTGCGGCCAATCTTGGACCTGCGAGTACTGAACCGGGCCTTACACAGACTCCCGTTCAAGATGCTGATGCAAAAACGCATTCTGGAGACGGGCCCGCGACTGCATTGGCACATCAACTGCCTCGAGTTGTTGGCAATTCTGCTCACCCTGCGGAGGTTTCGGCCGTTGATCCAGAGCAAGCACATGTTAGTTCGGACAGACAACACGGCAACGGTAGCATATGTCAACTGCCAAGGCGGTCTGCGCTCTCATTGTATGTCACAACTCGCCCGCCGTCTCCTCCTCTGGAGTCAGCAGCACTTCAAGTCGCTGCGAGCCACTCACATCCCGGGTAATCTCAACACTACAGCGGACATGCTGTCATGGCAGGTTACCCTCAGGGGAGAGTGGAGACTCCACCATCAGTTGGTCCAGATGATTTGGAGTCAATTCGGACGGGCACAGGTGGACCTGTTCGCCTCCCAAGAATCCTCCCACTGCCCGCTCTGGTACGCCCTCACTGAGGCTCCCCTCGGCATAGACGTGCTGGCACACAGCTGGCCCCCTGGCCTACGCAAATATGCGTTTCCCCCAGTGAGCCTACTTGCACAGACCCTGTGCAAGGTCAGGGAGGATGAGGAGCAGGTCATCCTGGTAGCACCCTACTGCCCCACCCAGATGTGGTTCTCGGACATCACGCTCCTCGCGACAGCCCCCCCTGGCGAATTCCCCTGAGGAAAGACCTTCTTTCTCAGGGACGGAGCACCCTCTGGCACCCGCGACCAGACCTCTGGAATCTCCATGTTTGGCCCCTGGATGGGACGCAGAAGACCCGAGCTTAAGGCACTCTCCTTGAAGACTGCCCTCCTGACTGCACTCACTTCCATCAAGAGGGTAGGAGACCTGCAAGCGTTCTCTGTCAGCAAAACGTGCCTGGAGTTCGGTCCGGGTTACTATCACGTGATCCTGAGACCCCAACCGGGCTATGTGCCCAAGGTTCCCACCGCCCCTTTTAGGGACCAGGTGGTGAACCTGCAAGCACTGCCCCAGGACATCACCAGAGTGAATTTGGGTAACATTTAATCCATTCTGTGTGAAATAGAGAGAGGTAACAGATTTCAGTAACCTCTAATACTGCCCTGTCAGATATGGTGACACTGCTGTATGTCTGCAGCTGTTCACATCAGACCAAAATGCTTTCTGCCATATGACACAGAAGAGATTAGACATCACCAGAGTGAATTGGGTAACATTAAATCCATTCTGTGTGAAATAGAGAGGGGTAACGGATTTCGGTAACCTCTAATACTGCCCTGTCAGATTTGGTGACTCTGCTGTATGTCTGCAGCTGTTCACATCAGACCAAAATACTTTCTGGAATATGACACAGAGGAGATTAGACATCAACAGAGTGAATTTGGGTAACAATAAATCCATTTTGTGTGAAATAGAGAGGGGTAACAGATTTCGGTAACCTCTAATACTGCCCTGTCAGATTTGGTGACCCTGCTGTTTGTCTGCAGCTGTTCACATCAGACCAAAATGCTTTCTGTTGTATGACACAGAGGAGATGAGACATCACCAGAGTGAATTTTGTGAAAATAATAATAATAATATTTGTATTATTATTAATAATAATAATAATATTAATACAGATAATGTATTACATATATATATGTATATATACATATAAAATAATATATATAGGCTATATATACACACACACAATATGTTAAAACACAACAAATAATTAAAATGAATAATTAACACTTAAAAGCATCAGACTACACATCGTTTAATGTATTTGATTAGTAAATAACAGTCAAAATGGTAAAACAAACCGAGCGCCAGGCTCGTTCTCGCACAAACATTTAATGAACAGCGACCTCTAGTTGTAACGATGGGCTGCTGGTACTGGCAATGACAAAGATGATGATGATGAATTGAAGAACCCAAGTGCAATTTTATTTACAAAAGTGAAATCCAAAAAACCCTAACTATAAACGTGAAACATAAACATGAACTTGAATAGGCTTGATTAAAACTTGACATAAACCTGACTTGACATGGAACTAACATTACCAAACATATACAATACTTGACCAAGGACAATGGAAAACATGAGGGTTTAAATACATGGACATGGGAGAACAAACCAATGAACAACCAGAACTTTAAACAAGATAATTAAACAATAAACCAATGAAAACAAGACACATGAATATGGAGGGAAAATAGGAATCGCATGACTAGGGAACCACATGACATGAACCAGGAACTAGAATTTTCAAAATAAAAGAGATGAAATACAAGCATCAAAAAAATACACATGACACTAGTCACAAATTTATCTTAGGTTGACTTAAGTGCATATGTGGTGCAAGAGAGCTCCCGGTTTTGTTCATTGTTTGAGAATTCTTTGGGGTGCATATGGATTGAATGTGGAGTTTGACCACATTTGTGCACACGTGCAAGAGTTGGCCTCTACCGTATTTCATAACCGTATTTCATTCCTGTGTGTCTTTTTTATTTCTTTTTTGGTATTTTCTTTATTCCTTTTTTTTTTTTCCTTTTTATATAAATGGCCCCATCCACCGCTGTTTTTTTTTCCTTGTAATAAACAGCCATCAGAATAAAACCACGAAATATATTTTTGTAACCTGTGGTGATTATTTTCAACCCACAGGCTACATTTTTGATACCAGGAGTGGGATATCTGACTGTTCAGAGCCAACAGGTCAATTTTTTGTTCTTTTTGAAATAGGTGAAGATAGGTGCCAGTGGGACACAGAGTGGAGGCTGTCTTCCTTGGTGCAGTGGTCCAGTGAACAGACATCGGCCAGAGGTGACATGGCGAGGTGACGAGACTGCTGGACGAAAGAGAGTGGGCACCTGAGTTCTGCTGATTCCACGGGGGTATTGTTTGAAGAGACACCTATCCAGTGACTTTTTACAAGCGAGAAAAGATGTATATTATACAGACATTCGGCAACATATCCTTTGGTTTCAACGTTAAGAGACATTTTGCCCACAAGTGAACTGTCACTTTTTTTTACTCAGACAAACTGAGATAATTTGAACATTTCAAAATGTCACAATCTGATGATGAGAGTCCGGTATTACAAAACACTGATAATGAAAATAATGCAGGTAGTATTACGCATGATGTTCAGGGACAAATTCAAGAACTCAACAGAAAGCACGATGGGACCATGGCAGCTGTCGCCAATTTGAGTAGAGCCTACCAGGTCTTATGTTTATGCAAAGATGGATAAATTTATCCAATAATAAACCTTGGATGTCTAAAGCAGTTAAGTCTAGTCTACAGAAGAAGAAGCTGTCCTTCAGTCAAGGAGGGGCAGCCAAAAGGGAGGTGAAAGTGGAAATCCTAAGGGCTAAACAAAAGTATCAAACTAAATTAGAGCGCAAACTGGCAGAGAGGAACCTTGCCTCAGCTTGGTCTGGCATGAAAACAATTGTAGACATACAGCAAAGCAAGAATAGAACCAACATTACAATGGATGGCTTTAGGACAAATAGCGAATTTGCCAATGCTCTTAATAAATTCTACCTGAGATTTGATCAATTTGACTTTAGGGATGAAGTCAAGGGACGTAGATGTAAACTTAAAGATAACCACTACTTCGTCCTGGAGCAGAGAGAAGTTTAAAAGCCCTTCCTTTCTCTAAAGATAAATAAGTGCCCTGATCCCAACAATATCAGTGGCAAAATACTGAAATCTTGTGCAAGGCAATTAAGTTCTATCTTCTATGATATTTTCAATATGTCTCTAAACCTACGATGTGTACCTAACCTGTGAAAGCAGGCTGTCATTACCCCGGTTCCTAAAGGCAGTAGTTCTAAAGCTTTTAATGACTTCAGGCTGGTTGCCCTCACTTCTCTTGTAATGAAAACCTTTGAAAAGCTTGTGAAGACAGAGCTTGCACGGGAAACCGAGCATGCACTTGACCCTATGCAATTTGCTTATAGGGCACACAGAGGAGTTGAGGATGCTACAATCACTCTACTTAACCTTTTATTTAAACATCTAGAGGAGAATAAAACATGCTAGATTGTTATTTATTGACTTTTCCTCAGCCTTTAACACCATCCAACCCCACATTTTAGCCATGAGGCTGACAGAGCATTTTGAGTTGAGTCACAATATGACGGGTTGGATATTGGATTTTCTGACAAACAGAACACAAAAAATGAAAGTAAATGGCATTTTATCAGATTCACTGTGTTCTTCTACTGGCTCACCCCAGGGCTGTGTTCTCTCACCCTTACTTTATATTCTGTATACAAACATGTGCCAAAGTAAGCATGAGAATAGGACCATATTGAAATTTGCAGATGATACAGTCATTGTGAGTCTGCTACATGAGTTTGTCACTTGGTATGACAAATCTTTCTTGGAGCTAAACCTAACCAAAACAAAGGATATGATCATAGATTTCAGAACTCATGCTTCAATCTATGATACTACGATCATTAAAGACCAGGCTGTGGACTGTGTAGAAGGCTACAAGTATCTTGGGACAGTCATAGACTCCAAATTGACCTTTGAGAAGAATTGTGAGGCAGTATGTAAAAAGGGACATCAGTAACTGTTTTGTCTCAGAAAACTGTCCTGATTTCACATTGATAAAACCATGATGACCCTCTTTATCTGGCTTTTATTGAATCAATCTTGTCCTCTTCCCTTGTGTCATGGTTTGGTAACCTGTCTCTGAAAAACAAAAATTCTCTGAAACAAATTGTCAAGTGGGCTAGTAAGCTTATAGGTGAGTCTCAACTCAACATATCAGTTCTTTACTCCACACAGCTGCAGCATAAGGTGAGCTCTATATTTAAAGGCTGTTCCCATCCTTTACATAGCTAATTCCAGCTCCTTCGCTCCTGCCATTGGATTTTGGCCCCTAGGTGGAGAACAAAATGAACAGGAATACATTTGTACCTGCAGTCATTGCACTATTAAACAAAACTAGTATGAGATGATGCACTTGAGGGGGTGGGTGAGTGTGTGTGTAGAAGCACTTTGTCACCTTCTTAGGAGTCCCTATATTTTAATACCATTATGATACTATAATGATACTTGTTTTAAAGTATGTTTTGATGTCTTATGAATTTGTATTGCTGTGATGTCTTGTCTTAACTATGGATTGCTGAATCTCCAGTCTGCACAACAAATTTACCCTCGAGTACTAATAAAGAAACCTTGACCTTGACCTTGACCTTGATTAAGTGGGCTTTTCTTACCCTCTGCTACTACCTGCTGGGGTGGGCCTTCACCCTCTGTTCTGATCACACTCTGCAATGGTTCCACCACATGAAGGATACTAACACCTGGATCACCCATTGGTATTTGGCTCCTCAGCCCTTTAAATTCGAGGTGATCCACAGACTGGGGGCGCAGATGGTGGTGGCTGACTTTCTCTCCTGAAATGGGGGGGGGGTAGGCAGGCCAGATGCTGCCCCAGCCTGAGTTGGTGGGGGTATGTGGCATGGGGGGCGTGGTCATGTGTCTGTCTGTGGGAGAAGAAGGTGGTGTCTGAGTGTCTGGCCACGACAGATAAAGAGACTGTATTTGTTTAAGTTCCTTTGGGATACTGAAGCCCATGATTTGAGTCGGCTACTGAGAGCCTGTTTATTTATCCGTGTGTGTGTGTGAGAAAATAAATACTCACCTCAACTCTTCGCTGTCTCCTGACTCCTCCAATGCCCACAAACTAAGTTCTATCACACTGAGAAAAACCCTGCTACACAAGAAGTTTTAAAAATTGTGGCAGAGCAAGGAAAAGCTATAGGAGAGCTAACACAAACTGTCGAGAAACTCGCTTTGTAGTGCACTAAGTCAGAACCTGTGGCTCATTGTAAACCCAAGATGCAGCCAAGGTTTACAGATGATGGTCAGCCAATATGTTTCTGGTGTAATGCTGTAGGGCATATAGCTAAGAGGTATGTGAAGAAAAACACACAGACTGTCACAGTGAATGCTAAATAGTTAATGCAGCAGGGAAACTTGCACCATCGCGTGCTGTGAGCCAGGCAGTGCGATGGCAGTCCATAGGCTCAGCCAATATCGATACTTGTCGTGACCGACTACTCAAGTATGCTGTGGGAAAATGTCTTGTCGCTAATATAAAAATTAATCAAGGAATGGCCTCTTGTTTACTTGATAAAGGAAGCCAAGTCAGTATTTTTTCTGAGAGTTTCTTCAGAGAACACCTCTCTGGGGAAGATGAAGATAGGCTGTCCACAGCAGGTTGGCTGATGATTACAGTTGCCAATGGTTTAGACATACCTTACCTCCCTTATCTTGAGTTGGATATTGAAACCATGGGTATTACCCTACCAGAGTGTGGTTTTCTAGTAGTCAGAGACTAACAAAACTCTTCTGCTGTATCAGCCCTCATTGACATGAACATCATTAGCAGATGTAGACAACTGGTTCATGCAGAGTTTGATAATTCCCTAGGTAGAGAGCTCCAGTCTGATTGTAGGAATGCATTTCAGCAGATGCTGAGTTCCAGCAGTCTAGAGATAAAAGCTTAGTCTGAGTAGCTGTAAAAGACATGGTACACATACCTGCTTCATCAATTACAATGGTAATTGTCAAGGGAGCAAAGAGTATGTTAAATGATGGTTCACGGGACTTTCTGTTAAAACCAGTGACCACACCCTTACCTGGTGGTCTGATTGTTGTTCCCTCTCTAGTGTCTTCAGAGAAACTGTTGTTTCTTGTTCAGGTTGTGAACCTCTCCCCTGAAGATATCTGGTTACAGGCCAGAACTAGACTTGCTACTCTGTCTCGTCAAGTGTGAAGTCCAATGAGACATATGAGGTGACATTTAAGAACATTTCAGCTGATATTGAAGAGATCAGTATAAACACAAAAACAGTCAGTTATTGGAGGACAGCTTCAAAGAGTTTCTCAACAAGCTACACATTGGTGGTATTCCTGAACTTCAAGCAGAGCTGAGTGATTCGTTGATGAAATACTCTGATGTTTTTGCTCTTGAGGATGAAGACCTCGGTTCACACGGTGGATGATATACTGGTGGCCCAGCCTTATAGGTATATCCCACCCATTCAGTATAGGAAGTCAGAGAACATATCACCAAACTCCTTAAGAAAGGAGCGATCCAAGAAAGCACTAGTGCTTATGCTTCACCTATCATGCTAGTTAGGAAGACTGATGGCAGTCTCAGGCTTTGTGTCGATTACAGGCAGCTGAACTCAAAGACCAAGTGAGATGTGTTGATTCTGCCTAGGATAGATGAAAGCTTTGATGCACTTCAAGGAGCAAAGTTATTTTCTTCCATTGATTTAGCTAGTGGATATCATCAGGTTGCTGTCCAGGAGTGAGACAGGCATAAGACTGCATTTACGACTCCATTTGGGATCTTTGAATATTCTCGGATGCCCTTTGGGGTTTGCAATGAACCTTTGACCTTTCAACGTCTTATGCGGGCTTCCATGGGTGATCTAATTTTTCAGATCATGCTAGTGTACCTTGATGATATACTGGTGTACTCGCCCACTTTCCCTGAGCACTTGCAGAGACTGGAAGTAGTCTTTAACAGACTAAAAGAAACAGGTCTCAAAGTTAAGCCTGAAAGTATCATTTCTTGCAGCAAGAAGTAACTTAAGTCATCAGATCTCAGCTCGAGGTATTAGTACTGATCCAGGTAAAGTTAAAGCGGTCAAGCAATGGAAAGTTCCCAGTGCAGTTAAGGAATTAAGCTTGTTTTTAGGGTTCTGTAGTTACTCCAGTTAATTTAGTTTTTTTTTTTTTTAATTGCCGGCCTCCTCCATGATTTAGTGAACCTGTGTATCAAGCAGTTTAGCACCACAAAGAGAGATTTTAGTGCTTTGTGGTCTTCAGAGTGCCAATCAGCGTTTGAGCTGCTGAAGGAGATGCTTACTTCTGCTCCTATGTTAGGGTATGCAGATTTAAATCTTCCTTTCACATTGGAGACTGATGCAAGCAGTGAAGGCCTTGGTGCTGTCTTATATCAGCAGCAGGGTGAGTGTAGGAGAGTCATAGCTTATGCTAATAGGAGACTTCGTAAAGCTGAAAGGAATAACAGAAATTATAGTAGCATGAAGCCTGAGCTACTGGTCCTTAAGAGGGCTATCTCTGAAAAATTCTGTGGTTATCTACTGGGTTCCAAGTTTGTGGTTGTAACAGATAACAACCCTCTGTGCCATCTAAAAACAGCCAAGCTCGGTGCAATTGAGCAAAGATGGATTGCTCAATTAGCCGTCTTTGATTTTGAGGTGAAATACCGCCCATGATGGTATAATGCATCTGCTGATGCCCTCTCTAGGCAGCCATCAGCAGGGGAGCCTGCCACTCCTGAGGATGAAGACTATGATGACTGTATTGCCATCTGCAATATCATAAATAAAGGAACAACCTTAGAGCCTGACTTAGTGATGGTTGGTGAAAAGTGCTGTAGGGTTAGACAGATTCATGCTTTAGGGTGTGGAGTAGAGGAAGGCAGTAATCCTCAGGAAGTACGCCTACTCTGCCGGGTTATATAACAGCTGAACTGAAGGATTTGCAATTGAAATATCAAACTCTCAGTTCTTACAGAACCTGATCATAAACAAAAGCCCACCACTCGTGAGAGATCTGGTCTATCAAAGCCTGTACTGTCACTGATAAAGCAGTGGAAGTGTGTTAGTGAGCTGGGTGGCTTGCTTTACTGCATTGTTAATGATCAACATTGTGGTGAATGTCAACATCTGCTC
Source organism: Myxocyprinus asiaticus (assembly GCF_019703515.2). NCBI lineage: Eukaryota > Metazoa > Chordata > Actinopteri > Cypriniformes > Catostomidae > Myxocyprinus > Myxocyprinus asiaticus. Next base: position 30,017,475 of record NC_059355.1, read on the forward strand.
TTACCCTCATGTCTAAAAGAACAGGTCCTTGAAAGTGTTCATGACAGTATGGGACATCAGGGCATTGAACGCACACTAAACCTGTTGAGGCAACGATGCTTCTGGGTTAGCATGTATAATGATGTGGGGCGGTGAATCAAAAAGTGTCAAAGGTGCATCTTAACCAAGATGCCACAGCCAAGGATACATCCTCCTATGAAGCCATTTCTGGCTTCAAGGCCACTTGAAGTAGTGGCAGTAGATTTTACTGTGCTTGAACCTGTCTCTGATGGCTGTGTTAATTGTGACTGATGTTTTAACAAAGTTCACACAGGTGTTTCCAAACAAGGTTCAGAGAGCTGATACCACTGCCAAGATCCTTATGACAGAGTGGTTCATGAAATATGGTGTGCCTGAACAAATGCATTCTGATCAGGGCAGAAATTTTGAAAGTGACATGATTGCTGAGCTGTGTAGAATGTATGGTGGAAAGAAAACCCGCACCACAACCTATCAGCCTCAGGGCAACGCTTAGTGCGAGCGCTTTAACAGAACGCTCCATGACTTCCCCCTAAAAATAAAAAGCATTGGCCAGAACACCTTCCTGAGTTGGTTTATGTTTAAAATGTAACAGCACATGCAACCACTGGATACTCACCACATTACTTGCTTTTTGGTTTAAACCCACATCTTCCAGTTGATGCACTGTTAGGTCAAGCGCAACTGTGGACAGAAAACATGACTGATTAGTGATTCACCAAGACAGACTGAAAGAAGATCATGAAAAAGCCAGGGAATACGCAGAACACAAGGCTGCAGAGAGACTTGCTCCTTTTAATGACAAGGTCTATTGCCCTGTGATTGATGTGGGTCAGCAGGTATACTTGCGTCACAGACCTTTGTGTAGGAACAAAATACAGGATTCATGGGGTCCTACTCTATACAGGGTTATAGATGTGCAGGGTACCACATATACAATTGAGCCCCTTGAGGGTGTTCTTATAAAGAGAGTCCATAGAGTTGACTTGTGCCCTTGTGTTAACTCTGTTTCTGAGCCAGAGGTGACTGAAACCCTTTCTCCCACAAAACCACAATCGAGGGGAGAATCCTTGAGCAGGTTGAGGTTGTGCATTTTGATCCTGATTTTGTTGTGTTAGGTCACATATCCTAGTCTGCAGGAGACAGAGAATGTGAACCCTGAAAACCCTGTGTCAGCCGCTGAAGCCCTTATAGGTGAACCTCTGCTGAATTCAGGGAACATTGAACAAAAAGGTTCGGTACCAGAGAAAGATGAGTCTAACAATGACACAGCTCTTAGAGTGTCTGAACCAGAGATGAAAAATCCTGTACCTGCACCAAGAAGAACTAAAAGAGCCAATGCTGGCATACACTCAAACCCATTTAATGAGCCAAAATCAGCATGCAATGCTGTTTCACTCAGTCCTGAAGTCTTCTCTTATGTGTTAACAAGTCTGGGTAGTGTGTTGTTTAGAGAAGCTGTTAAAGAAGTGAAAAACATGTATTAAGTCATCTGGGACAATTACTTTTTGCAGGGGAGAATGTAGTCAATTCGAGAAATGGCATGAATTTGAACTCTAGTCATAAATTGGATGTAGCCCCTTTAAGACCATTTTACAACACCTGCTATCTGGCACTCTCTTGTATTAGAGACCGGGAGCAAGAGAGCGTCCTGGTTACTTGCGTAACCTCCGTTCCCTGATGCAGGGAACAAGACGTTGTGTCGATGTAGTGACACTAGGGGTCACTCTTGGGAGCCTGAAACACCTCTGGTCTTTAATAAAAGGCCAATGAAAATTGGCGAGTGGTATTTGCATGCCACTCCCCCGGACATCCGGGTATAAAAGGAGCTGGTATGCAACCACTCATTCAGGTTTTATGCTGAGGAGCCGAGACAAGGTTCGGCCATTTCAGTGGGTAGTTCAGCGTTGTGGCAGGAGGGACACAACGTCTCGTTCCCTCCATCAGGGAATGGAGGTTACGCAAGTAACCAGGACGTTCCCTCTCTGTCACTCACTCGACGATGTGTCGATGTAGTGACACTAGGAGTCCCTATACAAAACACCGCAACTGGCTGAACTGTGTTACGTGAACTGGCGGTGTGTGACAGGCAGACCACTGTGTGCCTCATAGCCAGCGCACCAGGCCGACTCGTAACCTCCCCCAACATAGTTATGAGTGTCGAACGGCCCTTTGGGGACAAGTCGACTACCCATAAGATAGAGGCTAACCCAGTTGTGGCCTCTTTTCCCCTTCTTTTTTTCCACTCCCTAAAAAAGAAGGGGGAATATCCAACTGGGCCGCCAGGTCTAGTCGGGGGGTGTCCCTCCCAAGGGGAGGACACCGCGGAGACCACACCTCGCCCAAAGAGAGGGGGGATATTTAAGTGGAAAAATACGTCACATGGTCTTGCCGACCATGTAGAGAATCTCATGGTAGATCCTACCCAATGGGGGAGGAGTTGCTACAAACATGGAGACTGTGGCAGAGGGGGCTCTGCCCAAGGAAGACGCAGTTTGCCAACAGGGAAACGAATTAGCGGAAGATATACATCGCATGGGGTTACCTTACAGGGAACCGCCACATGCGGAGCACCTACCCCAGAACAGGGCTCTTAGTTAGCACGTGTACTGGGCCAGCAGTGAGTCTCTCCGAAAACTCAACTGCCACAGGGCTCGGAGGAAGTCAACCAGGGAACATGTTTGGAAAACAGGGAACAGGGTTTGTGTACACTACTGGGAATTAATGACGCACATCTTGAGCTCAGAGGAGGTGAAAGGCGCTATGTGCAAGCGATACACCCAGCCGGCTATCCCGGGCTTTTCCACTTGTATTGCGTGCCACTACCTGGGATGAAACCGGTTCCACCCGGAGGTTGTAGAACCTTGCAAAGGTGTTGGATGTTGCCCAGCCTGCTGCTCTGCAAATGTCTGTTAGAGAGGCACCCCTGGCCAGGGCCCAGGAGGCCGCTACACCCCAGGTAGAATGGACACGTAGCTCTACTTGGGGTGGCATATCCTGGGCGTGATATGCCATAGCTATGGCATCAATGAGCCAGTGGGTGATCCTCTGCTTGGAGACAGTGTTTCCTTTCCGCTGTGCACCAAAGCAGACAAAGAGCTGCTCAGAGATCCTAAAGCTCTGCGTGCGATCCAAATAGATGCATAAAGCGCGCACCGGACACAGCAACGACAGGGCTGGGTCTGCCTCCTCCTGGGGCAGCACTCGCAGGTTCACCACCTGGTCCCTAAAAGGGGTCGTGGGAACCTTGGGCACATAGCCCGGTCGGGGTCTCAGGATCACGTGAGAGTAGCCCGGACCGAACTCCAGGCACGTTTCGCTGACAGAGAACGCTTGCAGGTCTCCTACCCTCTTGATGGAAGTGAGTGCAGTCAGGAGGGCAGTCTTCAAGGAGAGTGCCTTATGCTCAGCTGACTGCAAAGGCTCAAAGGGGGCTCTCTGTAGACCCTGAAGAACTACAGAGAGGTCCCATGAGGGAACAAGGCGTGGTCTGGAGGGATTCAGCCTGCTGGTGCCTCTCAGGAACCTTATGATCAGGTCGTGCTTCCCTAAGGACTTACCGTCCACTGTGTCATGGTGTGCTGCTATAGCAGCTACGTACACCTTTAAGGTGGAAGTGGACAGCCGCCCTTCCAACCTCTCCTGCAGGAAGGAAAGCACCGATCTGACTGCACATCTCTGGGGGTCTTCCCGTCGGGGAGAACACCACTTAGTGAACAGACGCCACTTAAAGGCATACAGGCACCTCATAGAGGGGGCCCTAGCCTGAGTGATCATGTCTACAACCGTGGGTGGTAGACCGCTTAGATCTTCTGCGTCCCGTCCAGGGGCCAGACATGGAGATTCCAGAGGTCTGGTCACGGGTGCCAGATGGTGCCCCGTCCCTGAGAAAGAAGGTCCTTCCTCAGGGGAATTTGCCGGGGGGAGGGGGGGCTGTCGCGAGGAGCGTGAGGTCCAAGAACCACGTCTGGGTGGGCCAGTAGGGTGCTACCAAGATGACCTGCTCCTCGTCCTCCCTGACCTTGCACAGAGTCTGTGCAAGTAGGCTCACTGGGGGAAACGCGTATTTGCATAGGCCAGGAGGCCAGCTGTGTGCCAGCGTGTCTATGCCGAGGGGTGCCTCGGTCAGGGCGTACCAGAGCGGGCACTGGGAGGATTCTTGGGAGGCGAACAGGTCTACCTGTGCCTGTCCGAATCGACTCCAAATCAGCTGGACCACCTGAGGGTGGAGTCTCCACTCTCCCCTGAGGGTAACCTGCCATGACAGCACGTCCGCTGTAGTGTTGAGGTCGCTCGGGATGTGAGTGGCTCACAGTGACTTGAAGTGCTGCTGACTCCAGAGGAGGAGACGGCGGGCGAGTTGTGACATACAACGAGAGCGCAGACTACCTTGGCGGTTGACATATGCTACCTTTGCTGTGTTGTCAGTCCGAACTAACACGTGCTTGCCCTGGATCAATGGCCGGAACCTCCGCAGGGCGAGCAGAATTGCCAACAACTCGATGCAGTTGATGTGCCAATGCAGTCACGGGCCTGTCTATAAGCCGGCGGCTGTGTGCCCGTTGCAAACAGTGCCCCAGCCTGTTTTGGAGGCGTCTGTCGTGACCACAACATGCCTGGAGACCTGCTCTAGGGGAACACCTGCCCATAGAAATGAGAGGTCGGTCCAAGGGCTGAAAAGACGGTGATAGACCGGCGTGATGACCACGCAATGTGTCCCGCGGCACCATGCCCATCTCCGGACTCGAGTCTGAAGCCAGTGCTGAAGCGATCTCATATGCATCAACCCGAGTGGGGTGGCCACCGCTGAGGATGCCATATGCCCCAGGAGCCTCTGAAAGAGTTTCAGTGGAACCGCTGTTTTGAACGCCTTCAAACAGGCCATCACTGACTGTGCGCACTCGTTCATGAGGCACTCTGTCAAAGAGACTGAGTCCAACTCCAAACCGAGGAAAGAGATGCTCTGAACCGGGAGGAGCTTGCTCTTTTCCCAGTTGACCCGAAGCCCTAATTGGCTGAGGTGCGAGAGCACCAAGTCCCTGTGTGCACACAACATGTCCGGAGAGAGAGCTAGGATTAGCCAATCATCGAGATAGTTGAGAATGCGAATGCCCACTTCCCTTAACGGGGCAAGGGCTGCCTCTGTGACCTTCGTGAAGACGCGAGGGGACAAGGACAGGCCGAAAGGGAGGACCTTGTACTGATACGCCTGACCCTCGAATGGAAACCGCAGGAAGGGTCTGTGTCGAGGTAGAAAGTACGAATCAAGACGTGAAAGTACGCGTCCTTCAGGTCTACCGCTGTGAACCAATCTTGATGCCGGACACTCGCCAGAATGCGTTTTTGCATCAGCATCTTGAACGAGAGTCTGTGTAAAGCCCGGTTCAGTACTCGCAGGTCCAAGATTGGCCGCAACCCAACGCCTTTTTTTGGTATGATGAAGTAGGGGCTGTAAAACCACTTCTTCATCTCGGCTGGAGGGACAGGTTCTATAGCACCCTTCCGTAGGGTAGTGAGGGTGGGGGAACTGAGAAATCGGGACCGGGCAGTAAAAGGTGCCTCCCACGATTTTGTCAGCTCCTCGTGCACTTCCGGGAAGAAAGGCACTGGAGCTGGGCGTGGCTGCTTTGAGCGGCGCCGCGAGCCCAGGAACCAATCATCGAGCCGCGAGGGTTCATGGGAGAGTTGAGGGTTCCACTCTAACCCGACGGTCGTGGCCACCCGGGAAAGCATGTCAGTCACATCAGCCTGTGACTGGATAATCGACCCCGAAGGGGGTAGCCCAGCTGAGGCTTTTGCATCCAACTGGACAAGCCTGCTCTCCGATGCTGCACTCCAGAGCTCATCAGCTTCGCGGGCTCAGAACAAGAGGTCGAACTCGCCGTAAGACGAGCCGGCGGAAGCCCGATCAGGGCAGACGAGCGTGCTGGGGAATGGGAGGTCCGCAACCGCAAGCAAGCCGCGAAAGCAAGCTGCGACGGCAATGTTGACATGGTCATGTTCTCGCAGTGAGAACATGAACCATCCACGAACGCTGCCTCCGTGTGGGTCGCGCCCAGACACGAAAGACAGCGATCATGACCGTCTGAAGTTGAGAGGTAACGACTGCAACCAGAAATAACACACAATCGGAAAGTCATCTTTAAAAAGACGTATCTTTAAAAAGACGTTCTGTGTGTGCCGGTCTTTTAGAGAAATATACTCTTTCAGGAAAATATACTCACTTTTTTCTGCCGAAGCGCCCAGGGGCATTCTCTGCAGTGCACCAGTGCAGAGGAGGGAGAAGCCGCTGAAATGCGCCATCAGATCCCGCAGAGGTGAATGAACAGTCGTGAGAATTCAGCTCAATGAGCATGACCGTTCAGATCCGAAGAGAAAATCTGAATGAGAGGTTGCATACCAGCTCCTTTTATACCCGTATGTCCGGGGGAGTGGCATGCAAATACCACTCGCCAATTTTCATTGGCGTTTTATCAAAGACCAGAGGTGTTTCGGGCTCCCAAGAGTGACCCCTAGTGTCACTACATCGACACAACGTCGAGGGAGTGACAGATAGGGAACTCCCCGTTTTGTTCATCAATTGAGAATTCTTTGGGATGCATATGGATTGCATGTGTGGAGTTTCACCACGTTTGTGCACACGTGCAAGAACTGGCCTCTACCATATTTCATTCCTGTATTTCATTCCCGTATTTCATTTTTATTTATTTTTTTATTTTCTTTATTCCTTTTAAAAAAAAAAAACATTTATATAATATGGCCCCATCGACTACTGTTATTTTTGTTGTAATAAACAGCCATCAGAATAAAAACCCCAAAAGATATTTTTGTAACCTGTGGTGAACACTCGTAATCCAGAGAGTTGTGTAATCAAATATTTTAATCCAATCAAAGGCATATAAACATCACTTATATTATAAACAGTTCAAGGTTTGCACTCAAAAACAAGTTCACATTTTAGAAAGAACTTTCAGTAAATCAAATTCAGTAAGGTCAAATTTGAGTCATTGAGTGAAAATAATCATTATCATGATAAACAAGAGATAAGAAAACACTGTTAAAACAAATTGTAAGGTGACCTACAAATGTGCTTCAAATGTTAACATCTACATAATCTGGGTTTTATGCAAGTCAAGTATTAATGACTAAATTAAACTGACAAACAGCTCCAAATAGTGGCTATTCTAGTGGTCTATTCAAAAAGAGAGGTTAGTTCAAGTTTAATGTCTGAGGTATACAGTCAATGTTCTAATAAATTGATCTCTTTTCTAAAGCTTATAATAGCATATATCTTTCAGTAATTAAGGTGAAGATGTCAAAAATACTCTCATATGCCATGAATACCAAACAGTTACGCAATTTACCCATCATATCATCAGTGAATTGCTTTATGTAATGGCTGTTTTCTGACTCCAGGAATTTGTCATGAATTGTATCTGATAACATCTAAAATTTCAGAAGAGTGCTCAGCTGCTGGGATGTTGTTGCTTGTCTAGCAGATTGGCCATCTCCATCCAGGGAAGATCCCACTGGATTTCAGTCACATCCTGCTTGGTTTTAGGCATTTCCTGTTGGAATCTTTCCACTCTAGATGTCCCACTTGGGCAGACATTAAATTTCTCCCTGAAAACCAAGCGAAAACACCATGCATGCAACATAAATAACATTCCCTGATGAAAATCCAGAAAGCTATTGCATCAAACGATACACACAAATTGAAATTTTCAAACAGTGTCAGCTAGGGTGGCCAACTTCAGTAAATGCACAAGTCTTTATATTTGACTATTTACTATTGAACAGTACAGCCAAAAGTGTGAAAAGCAAACACATACAAGTTTGCTGTTCCTTTCCCCATTGTCAAGTATATCGTTAGTGTAACATAGCAAAAGCCAATGTTACAGCTCCCACACCGCTCAAGCAAAAAGATGTCTGTATTTTACAATGCCATTTCAGTGCCACCTTAAAATAAAAAATAAAATAAAAAAATGGAAGATTTCTGATTGCTGCTGCCTCTGTTATATTCCTATTATGATAATCACACCTTCGTTCATTTAATATATTCATGCAATTTTACCTCCTTTAATCTCAGAATTTTACAACTTTATTCATTATTCACGACAAAACGGGTCTGTTCTTTATGACTAAAATCACTTGAGCGCATATCACATCATATTTGTGATCTCTGACCTCGTAAGTACGAACTTCCCAGGAGGACCTGAACACACAATTCCTCCCGTGAAACAGTGAAGTAACTGAAGGGTAACAGGTCTCCATATATGGCCTTTTCACCATGCACAATTTTTTTTTATTTTTTTTTTTTATGATAATAACTATCATTTTTATTATTTTATTTAGGCTAATTATATTTATTTTACTTATCAGATAAAGCTGAATGTGTTGTCAACTGTGGATTGCTCTCCCTCATTATCAAAAGTCAAACAAACAAAACAAACCAACAAAAAAAAACATAAAAATAATAATATTATCATAATATTAATAATATATAATAATATATTATACTGAATTATTATTGTGGATTATTGTATTATTTTTGCCTATGCAATAGTAATTAAAAAAAATACGTCTCAATACAAATCTGGTGAAGCCCTATAATCTCATTTTCTGTGTTACGTTGTCGCTTTTTTTATTTGTATAATAAATTGTTGTGGTAATAAATGTTTGGAATAGCGCAAATGTGTGAGCCTGCAGCACTTTGCTATCACAGTGTTTGTAAACTGCATTTGAGAGTGTCGCCCATTCACTCTGTAGCACACACAAGCTATCAAACCATTCATTTAATTTACTCGCAGCCTTTTGTGGTTTAATAATCACAAATGACCATATCATGATTTTTGTTATTTCCATTAATTGTGCAGTCCTACAGAATCCTGAAATTAGAGTAATGATGTGCTCTTTAGGAAATCATGTGGCCAAATAAAAATTTGCATTCAAATTATTGTGGTAAAATCATTACTTGATTTTATATCACCAGCAAAATCTTTGCAGTGATATTCCAGACTTATACAACCTTATACAACAGTCTGTAATTGTTTTTTTTTTTTTTTTTTTTTGCAGGTGACTGCATTCGCTTTGTTTTACAGTAGAAAGAAATCAATCATATTCATCAGAAACTTCACCCCTCCCTCACCTCACACACTGCCTGCTTGAGGAGCTAGTGAGATACAGATGCAAGTTCTCGTATATCTCATTTGGAAGGTTTTAAACATTACAAATAGGTAATTGGGGCCTAGGTAGCTCAGTGGTAAAATACACTGGCTAGCAACCCTGGAGTTCGCTAGTTCGAATCCCAGGGCGTGCTGAGTGACTCCAGCCAGGTCTCCTAAGCAACCAAATTGGCCTGGTTGCTAGGGAGGGTAGAGTCACATGGGGTAACCTCCTCGTGGTCACTATAATGTGGTTCGTTCTCGGTGGGGCGCATGGTGAGTTGAGTGTGGTTGCCGCGGTGGATGACCTGAGGCCTCCACATGCGCTATGTCTCCGTGGCAACGCGCTCAACAAGCCACATGATAAGATGCGCTGGTTGATGGTCTTAGACGCAGAGGCAACTGGGATTCATCCTCCACCACCTGGAGTGAGGTGAATCACTACGCGACCATGAGGACTTAAAAGCGCATTGGGAATTGGGCATTCCAAATTAGGAGAAAAAGGGGAAAAAAAAGAAAAGAAAGAAAGTCATTGTGCTTCTCTTCACAAAGTCTAAAATCAGTTCCTGCATTTGCAGTATGGAAATTCCACCAGCAGATGGTAATAAAATTAATGTCCAAACTATCTAGAGGTCAAAAAAAAGGTCACGCTTTGTTTTTCTAATTATTATTATTTTTATTGTGTTTATAATTACAATTGTATTTGTAATCTATTTTATATTGGTATTTTTCCACCTGTTGTCCAAGAGTGATTTTTAAGTCACTGCAAAAGGTGCTAGTGGAAGAAGTTAGAGAGGGTAAAATGTTTGGATTTGGGGAGGTGGTTATATATATGTAAAAAAATAAAAAAATTATATATATATAGGTGCTGTCTTTGTTTATATCGCTGGTGCTTGACAGGGAACAGACTATATAACAGGACACTGTCGGTGCAATAACCGGAGAAGAACCTCGGAATTAAATTGCACTTGATCCAGCCCATTAGCGTTATGCGTGTGCAATTTCACCAAAACCATTTGAGCCTTAGGACATGCTTACACAAAAATATAAAAAAATCACAGCAATGCCCACTGACTTTGCACATATGACATATCACATAGCGTTTAGCACTCTTATATGGTCCATAGTATATTAACTAACGTTACTCTTGACAAGCTCAGATTTCTGAGACGCGCAAATTAAATGGAGACAGCAATGCAACCATCTTATTTGAGCTTGAGATCACACCGTGCACATTTTCACTCTTCAAGTGTACTCTTTAATCATATTGGCTTCACAGACTCACAACTGCATTGTAATTTTATTAAAAATATTGCTTTATCCTTGTGCTTGTTGGATACTTAGTCTGAGAAATATTTTTTTCTAAACCATGCACAATAAACAGAGACTGGGGTGGTTAAAAATATAGATTTCCTGATCTCGATATCGATTCTTAAATCCAAAGATCGATCTTTTACTCTATGCACTACGCACCACTAAAATGAGAGGAAATCACACGCATTTGCATGCGGTTGGCATGCATTGTGAACGCAACTCTGCAGGTTCAGTAATATATATCTTTGTATTAAAGAAACAAAGACAAAAGTGATTAAATCATAAAATAATACAAGACACCTTCACCTTGAACCTAAAATTGAGTTCTATTTTATTTAGGCAGCATTAACTGTATTACCAAAAGCAATACAAACACAAATTCGATAAGAACACACATTTGGCAGCATTATTTTGGGAACACAAGGGAATTTATTAGGCTTTATTATTATGATTATTATTATCTTTACATTCATGATTGTCTTTAGTTCTTAATCTGTAGGCTATTAGTCATTTTCCACCTGGAGTCATTGACGGATGCTTGCGTGATGGCAAATGGAGCCATTGGAGACGGTAAATGTTTAAATAAGGTGGTTAAATAAGATTTTTTGATCACTTCGTTATTTTATTGCTTTTTTCATTTAGTTTAAAGTGCCATTTGAATTTAGAAATGTCTTGTTTATGTTTTTCATGTTTCAATAAATGAATTAAATTTTTAAAGCAAAATCAATAAAGCAAAAATATTCACCAACCCTCAGCAGGGGGGTTGACGATGTAATCGGATATCAGGATGTATTTTAAAGCGATTATCCATAAAATCATTTTTACATATCGGCCAGCCCTACTCACCAGTAATTGTGTAGCACAGTGGAATATTCAGCAGCGAGATCCTTTCATTGCATTTTGAGAGAAAAAGTTGTTCCGTGTATGTGTGTCCAAAGACAAGATCCATGGGACCCATTTGTCATTGAATAATGTCTCTTTTAATACCCTTTCTGATCTCTACAGTCAGTTGTTGATCAAAAAATAAAATAAAATAAATAAACAATTAATTCTAATCATGCATGGCATGGATAAGGTAAAGCCATTCGAGTCTCTCGCCAATATGTGCTCTTCTACAGATAATCTTTACAGAAAGCTGATACAACTGCCAAGATCCTTCTGAAAAAGTGGTTCATGAAATATGGTGTACCTGAACCATTGCATTCTGGTCAGGGCAGAAAGCGACGTGATTGCTGAGCTGTGTAGAATATATGATGTAAAAAAAACCAGTAGGATCCAGGCTTAGGCGATATAGGCAGCCGCCTATGGCAGCAACGCTCTCTGGGGCGGCATGACAGTGTACCTGATCGGCCCCCACCCACAGAGCTCGCAAGATCGCGATGGGGAAAAGGGGCCCGAACTGCGCCGCCCCGCCCCTGCCTCGCAATGGGAGAAAGGTGCCCCAAATCGTCCCTCCCCGCTCCGGGAAGATAGCGATGTGAGAAAGGTGCCCCAAAACCGAGCCACCCCGCCCCCGCAGAGAGCTCGCAAGATTGTGATGGGGAAAGGGTGCCACGAGTTGTTCTTGATAGGCTACTCAGCCTTAAAGGCACTATATATGGTTAAGATTATGAATGTTCATAATGTATTCTTACATTCTGAACAAACATAAGATAATCATGATCAACAGTATAATATATATATATATATATATTAGTTACTACATTTCTATATTCATTGTCTAGTTATTTTTATTTAAAGGGATAGTTTACCCAAAAATGTAAATTCTCTCATCATTTACTCACCCTCATGCCTTTCCAAAAACATGGCTTTCTTTCTTTTGTGGAATACAAATGAATATTTTTAGAAGAATATTTCAGCTCTGTAGGTCCATAAAATGCAAGTGAATGTTGGCTAGAACTTTGAAGCACATAAAGGCAGCCTAAAAGTAATCCATAAGACTCCAGTGGTTAAATCTATGTCTTCAAAAGCGACATGATAGATGTGGGTGAGAAACAGATCAATATTAAGTCCCTTTTTATTCTAAATCTCCACTTACACTTTCAGACGTGAAAGTGAAACTAAACAGGCATCAGATGTGACTTTCAGATGAGAAAGTGGAGATTTTGACTATAATAAATATATATAAAATATATAATATATACAGATGTATCTGTTTCTCATGTTGTTGTTGTTGATATTAAGGGGGGCACCACGTTGGATCTCGCCTAGTGCACCAAGTAAACCAGAACCGCCACTGAAGAAAACCCGCACCATACCCTATTGGGCTCTTTGTTAAAGAGACAGTACCAGTTTTAGCATATGTTCAATAAATCAATGTAAATACTTGTAAATAGTAGAAATTATTCAATTAAACAATATGTACCTCGTAACGTACCTAGTTAGAAGGTCCCCTGATTAGCTGGGAGAGAATTTATTTTGTATGTAAGCAAAAAGTATATTATAAATGAAATATACCCATATGAATTGATATCGAATCAAATCTAATCTGGAATCGGTATCAATACCTAGCCCTAACAGAGACTGCAACGTGGCCATCCAATTTGAACTTGAAATCACACTTTGTGTATTTTCATTCATAATGTTGACACTTTAGTCATACTGGCTTTTCAGTCTCGTAAATTGCATTGTAAATTTTTTTTTATATATTGCTTTATCCCTGTGCCCGTTGGATCAGTCTATCTATTTTTTTTTCCTATCATTCAGTAAAATTCATTATTCTTTTCAAAGTCATTATTCGTGCCTTTCTGAATAAGGTATTTGGCTTCAGGCACCTCTCTAAGAAATGCTATACCATACCGAATACCAATTCTGCATTACTTGATGGTTGAAAACCCTAGTGTCCTAGTGTCGGCAATTAACAGTATATTATGAACTTTCAGGCAGAGGCTGACTGTTTATAATATTTTTATTCCTTACTAATGTTCATTGCTTGAATACAACTGTGATACAATGAGTACAGTCTACCTGAGACCTGGAAATAGCAGCCAGAGCACAGGAAGAAGCACCAGAAGAATAAAGATGATACAGATCCCTGACACCCAGACCAAGGATCCTGGAAATCATACAGAAGTATAAGAGCACGGGTATTGTATGATAAGTAAACCAAATTAAATCACAGGTATAATATCTGAATCTCATACCTGTAGATGGCTTTTCATCTTGTGAGTCAACTGTGGAGTTCTCTGCAAAGACAAATTTACGTTACAAACTGAATGAAATGGAATCACATGCAGTTAACAATGAAATTCAGATTTCGCACCTCTTACTGAAAGCCAGTTCTCTGAACTCTCCAAACTCGAATTGGCAAAAGCACATTTGTAAAACCCCTCATCTGCTTTGGTGACATTCTCAATAGTCATTTTAGTGCCATTCAGTGACAGGACATTGACACCATTTTTGTAGAGTACAGTCTGGCTGACCTTATACAACCAGGACTTGCATTGCAGAGTTACTGTTCCTCCTTTCATCACTGGGTGAACTGGGCTGAAGAGAATCACCTCACCATCTGGAAACAGAGAGTGGAACATGAAATAAAACCTACAACTGTAGAACTAATGATGATAAACCCCTCCTAAAAAAAGGCAAGCCTAGCCAGTTTGCAATTCCCATGCTGGTTTATGCTGTATTGTGCTGGTTTGGTGCTAGGCTAGCTGGTGGACCAGCATAGCTATGTTGTTTACCAACCAAACTTAAACATCAAACCAACTTTGGTCTTGACCTAAAGCTTTAATGTGAAAGCACCAGTGTGATTTAAATATGTATTATCGGCACTGGTGTTCTTACAGCTCACAGTGATATTGATGGTATTGCTTCGCTTGTCTTCAGCAGGACTCTCACACCAGTACAACCCACTGTTCTTGTTGCTGATGTCAATAAAATGACATTCTTTAGGCCTGTCTGTAGATTCTGTGCCATTTAACTGCAAACAGCCAGACTTTACTTCAGCTCCTTGAAGCCTCTTCAGCATCCAGCCTGTTGAATTACCATCATTTACTGAGCAGTGAAGGGAGAACTGTTCACCCCTGAAGTGCTGTCTGCTGTCAGGCCAGACCTCCAGAGAAGCAGGGGGCATCTCTGAGTGAGAGGACAGAAGGTTGGAGATAGGAGGGGGGAGATGAAAAAATGTATTAGCTGTGATTTAATACCGTTGTTAGAATTTATGAAAAATATGGATATAATGACATTTATGAAATAATTATAAATAAGATTAGCATTAAATGTGTTTGAATCAGCAGACAAGGTGGAGTTCTCTGGCTTCCACCTTCCACGTCAGATAGATGGGCTCCCTTGGGTAGGTTCTTAGACACTCTGGAGGATGTGGAATAACATCACCAAAATGCCAGAGCGATAGACAGACAGAGTTTCTCTGAAGTACTTTAAATACCTTTAGACACTCCATGCACGAGAAATGATGAAAACAGCACTGAAAAGTTACATAATGCAACAACATGTTAATATCTCACACTTTCCTCTCACTCTACATTTTTTAAAACCATTCTTAGAAAAATTCCCTTGAATAAACATTTGAGTTACAATCTCAACAACACATACTTTCAAAATTACACATTTGCATGTTTGTCTCAAAGGAGTATTGTTGAGGTTGCTTAAGAAATGGATTTGCCTAACAGCAACATGCAGTAGCATAAAAAATAATAACCAGTGGGTCTTATTTTAGATCTGATTCGTGGTTTGACAGTTATTTTATTTATAAATTAGTTTGAAATCTCACCTAAATAAACAGCAACAGACAAAAGTCCCATATTTCCTTTACTGCTGGAGCTTTTTCAAGAGAAAAGAATGACAGAGACAACAACAACATGTATTTACCCCTCCTTTTCCACTTCCTACAGATAAACTGATAAATTCGTTCACATGAACTTTGTGGATAGAGAATTGAGCTTTCTTTGCATAGTAACCAGTGATATGTGTGTATATAGTGGTAAAAAAGAAAAAAAAGAAAAAGGAAATAAAAATCCAATAACTGTAGGATAAAAATAACAATGTTACTTGCTGAAATAAAAGGAATCGAGATTAACGGGGAAACAATAAACAACAAATGTGAACATTAACTGGTGATTAATATAATATGTGGCCAAGTGTAAATGGAATGTGCTTCTTTAATCGGATGGCAATCCGATCAGTAAAAACGCATGAAGTGACGAGATGTAAATGTAATAATCACCTATTGACTCAACTAGTCCGGTAAAGTTGGAAATATAATCACAGATTCGAAATTCCCGGATCAATAAATCATTACAGAAACGTTGTTAAAACACAGATGACACCTCTTTCCAACCGTAGTAATGTAGACAACGAGCTACAACCTCATTTTCATCAAAACGAGCCTTCGTCCGAGCTGGACAAATTACATTGATCTCTACGCGGAGCCGGCTGCGAGACAAGTCCGCAGGGACCGTCTGCAAAGTGCAAATCCGAAAAGCGATACTACAAAAATAGTCAGTAACTTCACTGTTACACATTGTAGTGTCACCAAATTCACATCAGTGGTCCCCTGCTGGTTATACTAAAACTAATTTACCATTAGTTTGGAAAATAAGGCTTTTGTACAATTTTGAGGATTTTTTTATTTGGAAAAATATTCAATAACTTCACTGTTACACATTGTAGTGTCACCAAATTCAGTTCACACATCAATGGTCTCCTGCTGGTTAAACTACAACACTTAGTTTGGAAAAAAAATGCTTTTGCAGAATCCTGGGAAACTTTTTATAGGGACTCTAGTAAGAGATAACCAAACTCTCCTACGGCCTCTTTAGTTAGGGCTGTTGCACAACACACAATACCAAGGTATATCTTTGTTTGGTATTTGTGCTGCTGTCATTCCAAAGCACTGTATGTGAAACCATCTTGCACAAGTTCCACACTGAATCTATATGGGGATAAATACATTACATCAGGGCCGGAGTGGCAATCGGGAAGATCGGGAGAATTCCCGCTGGGCCGGTCAAAAATTGGTCCGGTTAGGTCCGCATGTTGATTGACAAACTTTCATCATATGTCGCATAACAATTGCCAACATTCCGTAACATCTGGTATTTAAAGGATCAGAATTGCGTTCCGTATTATAGCGGACGCAGTCTGTATTTTATCATCTCACACCCAAACAAATGAGAGAGTAGCCTGTGAGAGACGAAACTGATGTTGCGCCGCTTCACTTGACAGCGCGGGAAGGATCACGGAAGATCCATCGAAAACAGATAGGCTACTAATAGCTGAATGGATGAACGTGCTTCAGGTAGCCTACAAGATCATCACAAATTTAATACTGACTGCAGTCTCACAATCTCAATCAATTAATCTCTGAAATCCTTTTCCCTAGCAGTGCAGAATGATAATAGCAAAATTATTTTTTGTCACAAAATAACAGAATACTTAAAGTAAATGAATACAGATGCAACAGCACGACACGGTACGAAAATAATGGGACTATACAGCTCTCACAAGATTAAACTCAACGAAACAAACTGCACAGAGTGCCTTCAATGTTGTTTAAAGCGATAAAACCCTCTTAAAGAGACAGTAACAATTTTGCCTTTGTACTGAACATTGACATTCCAAGTAAAAGAAAAGTACAAATGTGTTATTTTTAGTCTTTTATTTCACTCTTATAATTGTAAAATGGCACGTTTTTGAATGGCATGAAAAATTTAAAAACAATCACTCAACCTTAATTGTTTCACTGGATCTGTTGCTATTTTAATGATCTAAAATACAAAGCACTGACCATTTAAAGTGTGAGCCTGTACATCTTGAAAGAGTTATAAACATTTACAGTTCTATAGTGTTATTATGTGCCTAGATAGTCTTTAAATAAACTTTGTTTACCCAAAAATGAAATTTCTCTCTTCATTTACTCACCCTCATGCCATTCCAGATGTGTATGACTTTCTGTCTTCTGCTGAACACAAATTAAGCTTTTTAGAAGAATTTCTCAGTTCTGTTGGTCCTTTCAATGCAAGTGAATGGTGATCAGAACTCAGAAGGTACAAAAATCACATAAATGCAGTATAAAAGTAATCCATACAACTCCAGTGGTTTAATCTATGTCTTCAGAAGCGATATGATAGGGTTGGGTGAGAAACAGATCAATATTTAATTTTTTTTTTTTTTAAACTATAAATTCTCCTCCCTGCCCAGTAGGGGGCGATATGCTTATGTAAATCACCAAAAACAGAAGAAGAACTCTTAAAAGAGAAGAGTGCTTATGAAAGTGAAAGTGGAGATTTATAGTCAAAATTGACTTAATTATTGATCTGTTTCTCACCGCTTCTCATTTACTTGCATTGAATGGACCAACAGTTCTTCTAAACATCTTCATTCATGTTCTGCAAAAGAAAGTCACACATCCTGGATGGCATGAGGGAGAGGAAATGATCAAATATCCCTTTAACATTCACTTATTTTTACAACACATACAATGATGTCTTATGACAAAGTGAAAATCTTGGTGAATGCCGTATGTGGTATAATGACATGGAGAGCTTAAATAATTTTCAAGTAATTACATATATTGCATATTTTTGCTGTGATCTTGTTTTATTGTTATCATCTTCACCTCCAATCCCCCTTTTGGGTGTGGGCTGACTTGGACATGACATCCCGGGCTGAATATGAATCTCACTCCGGCCCTGCATTACATGTTAAGAAAATGTTAACTTTAGGAATCTTGAAATACATAATGTCATCTTGGCATCTGTACAGATGGCATAAGAACACATGTACTGTGTATGATCTTACACAGTTAAACTACATGTTGTTTTATCTATCCTAAAGATAACATGTTGCATAGAATCACCTGCATCACAAAGATCGCACAACTGGCGCCATCTTTTTGGAAGGTGTGGGTTATCTTGACAGGCTGCCACTTGATGTTAACCCAGTCCTCCTTTCCAAGTCTATTCCGGCACATCTTGAACATGTGAACATTTTGGTTTACATTTGCCCATACTCCATGATTTTCGAATTTCCCCAAAATGTGTGCAACCTATTTATTTCCCATAATCTATCTTATATTATCCAAATCTGTAGCCAGCCTTTTTGGAGTCCTCAACTTCATTTGACCCTTGCATAGGATCAACCACAAAAATATGGTTTGAAAGGGTATGAAGATACTGTTTGAACAAAAAAATGACATCATTAAACCATGCCATCTTCAAATATGTCAGCAACAATAACAGCAACAATAAATATAAAATAAGCTTTTTTATATAAAACTTCAAAACCACAGTTGACAAACTGATATACAGCATTGAAAATACATTTACTGTACAAAAGAGACTTAAAAGTGTGGAGTATAAAAAAGTAACAAGCCATTTTAAATAGGTATATTTTAACATTCTACTTAAAAGTGTTGAGAGAATTGACAGCTTTCAGAACAGTTGGAAGTGAGTTTCACAATTAGGGGTCATTGTAAATGAAAGAAGACTCAACTTAAATGAGCAGTAGGGACCATCAATGCGATACAGCTGGATGATCTGAGTGCTTTGTTTGGGCAATAATTTTAAATTATTTCACTAAGATAGGGATGAAGACCATGAAGAGGCATCTTGAGGCACTGATAACATGGTACAGCATGTACAAAATGAGGCTGCATGAGATACAAATGTCAGTATATGTCACTGTCTGCGAGTTGATTAATTACATTAAAAAAAAAAATTAAAAAAAATTAAATTAAAAAAGAACATGAACTTTTAAAACGTTTAATAAATAGTAATGTATATTTAGTTGTATTTACTTGATTATATGTAGTTATAAATATTTATAGCAATTGTAAGGCTGATAACCTTTAATTGCACAAATCATGAGCCATGAAAAAAGGCTGTAAAGACACAAAGTATTATATGAGTAGCTATATATTCACCACAAGCTTCCAGTGTACATTTCTTATATTGACAAATCCAATGGCTCCATCATAGTCATCAAATTTAACCTGAAATGTGTGAAAATGGAAAAACAACTATATTTGTTCTGTAATATACAAAAGCAAAAGAGAGATTGGATGTACACAGTATACATTATGCATTTTCCTCCACAGGACAAACCAAAATGTATTGGTTAAAAACAAAATTTTCCAATGTCATATAAAATAATTATAATAACACTAAAAGGTGTGTACACACAATTCGAACCCTACTGACACCCTTCCAGAATACAATACTAAAGTGATAAAAATAATAATTTTTTACAGATGTTCCTACATTTTTTAACCCTTGCCTGGCCATTTGCTCTCTTGTGCTGTGTAAAATTACACCCATGGTGTAGTGATTCATGTGGTATAGTCGGCCAGCAGTATCCTTAGAATTGAGGATGGCTCCAGTGTAACATTCTATCACCTTTTGGATAAATTGTAGAGAAAATTAATCATACAAAAATGTCAGGTAATGTAGAGGCTAAAGTTGTTATGTTTAATCACATCGCTTTCAACAAGTTTGAGAATGGATCATATATGCAACACTTAGGTAAGTTTGGTTTGTCTGAAGTCACTCCAGAACTTCTGGCCTGACAATCTACTTGGATATCATTTTATGCTGCATAACTCATGATATTTTCTCAAAAACATTAAGGATTGATGCATCAACAGATTGATTAATTCGAGATAAACAATCTGGTACAACCACAGTTTTAATGAGAAACTTGCCTCCCCTATGATGAGTTCATCAAGCCTCAAACTATGAAACTCCCTGTGCCGCAGGGTGAAATTCAGCCTCTGTTCGGCATGCCCTACAATAGCCACAACAACTTCAGCTGGTTTGCATGTCCACAGGGCATCAACCTACAAGGATATGAACAAGAAAACTGTAATCACTTCACACAGTATTTGAAAACTCCATTTTAAAATGACTAAAGTACTAAGTACTAAAATACTCTGACTACACATTCTACTGTCCTGGTACAGAAAGCTGTCATTAAACCCACCTCATTTTGTATTCATGAATATTTCTCACATTATTAAACTGTTGTTTTATGGGATTTTGGAATTATTTTATGGAAGATGGACTGTGTTCTGGGGTGAATACACCTTGGGTATCAATACAGCTACCTTACTAATGCTTAATGTTTCATAATGCTTCCTTAATGTTTTTATAGCTCTGCAAATTGCTTAGTGGTTTCATGCTCTACAAATTACAATGACTTGATTTTAATCTGTTTAGAGCATACATTTTATTTTAGTGATCAGCAAAAAAGTACCTCTGTGGCAGGCTTGGACACTTTACATGTGAGGTCATTGCTGCTGTTCTTCACATCTGTGCTCTTCTGAAGATCTTTGCCCATGGTTAGAGTTGACTTTGCTCTCTTTGGAACTGGAACGGTGGATGGAGCAGTGTAAAATTTGGAGTTGGCAGTGTAGGGATTTGCTCCATCTCTCTTTGCCAAACCCTCCTGAGATTGAGTGATGTCTTTTGGTAGCATGGGTTTAAGGAGTAACTGCTCAGAGAAGTTATGAGACATGATGTGTTCTCTGTCTCTCCCCTGTAGAGAGCCATGCATTTTCCTGACAAAGGTCCCTGGCCTCAGTCGCCTCTGCTTTTTCAGAATTTACTGTTTAACAATTCCAAACCATCTCTCTACATTGCAGTTTGTGTCCCTTATTTTACTTGGGTCAGAGTTGTCATCTTCTTTGTCAGATGCATACCTTTTCAAATTCCCCAACAGCAGACCACTCCAAAGGGGAAAATGCCTAGGTAGTTCTCAAAAAGGACATCAACAATGCCTGGGCAAAAGTATGGATTTTCTTCATCGGGTGGAGTCTTGGCATCCTTTTTATCAGGCTCTTCCTGTACCTCCTTCAAGACCTTCTTGAATTCATATGTCAAGGGAGATCTGCCAACAATTGTGTGGGCATTTGTTCTTTCTTCTACATCTTCTTCCTGAGCTAAGGGGCTGTCCTCTAATTTGTCTGTCTCTTCCATGTTGGGAATCTTGCATTCTTTTATTAAGTCCTGCATGGCCTTCAGATTAATCAGGACCGTATTGGTGTTGTGTTTGCCAATTAATACAGTGCACAGTGAGCGGAAGACTCAGTGCTGTGGTCATTGAGGTAGTGTTTTGCAACCTGGCAAATGCAAATATTGCAAAATATTTTTCTCCCAACTGACTGAGCGACAGCTTTGAACACATGTGCCGAACATATTTGTAGCACTGTAAATGTTTGAATATCCTTCCATGTCTTCAATTTTGAACAAATAGCAAAAGCTCTGTCCAAGTAGCTGACAATGCTCTCCATGTTGAATGACAGAACACCACTTTGGAGTACTGCCCAGCTGTAGTCTGTTTCTACCTGATGTACTCTTAGTTTTGTGTACTGTGACATTTTTCGGAGGAACTACATTAGCCAGAATGTAATTGGTGGTATAGAGTGTTCATTTGTCAGCATTTCACAGACTGGGAGGGGAGGTGCATTCTGACCACATCCAGGAAGAGTGAGAGAGTAGTAAAGGAGTCTTTTGGTCTGACCAGGGACTTTGGATGCAACATTACATATAGCATCTAGGTATAAGGTCAGTGGAGTCTTCTTTCTTAGGTGTTGCACAACTATGCTTATTCCTGTTTCAGTATACATATGTACACCAAAGGGGTCAACTTGAAAGCACTGTATGTACCCAGGCATTTTGTGAAATTTGAAGTCACATTCCTTCATGATATTCTGAGTGAGGTACATCTCCATGAAAACATCATCATGAATTCTTTTACTTTTTCTAACCTCTGAACTAATCACTTTAAGAATATTTTTGTTCAGACTTCAGGTTATGTTTCCTGAAATTAAGTTCAGGAAAGGGTGTTTTTTTAAGTTTACTATAGAAGAGTTGTCTCACTCCTTTATGTAGAGCTCTTGGAATTCTCCCTCTTCTTGTGTTTGCTGCTGGTCTGAATTGTCTTTCACTTGATTTGTGTGCCATTTTTCCTCTTTGTAGCACAGATATCTTAATCAGGGTGTCTCCCACTGGCTCCCTTTTCCTTTTAAAGAAGCATTTTGCACTGCAGAAAGGGAATGTACAAACTGCACTAATGTTTAAATAAGGACTATTAAATTTCCGGCTGTGATGAGTGTTGATATGCTGGCTCTTGAAGGCAAGGGTACAACAGGGATTATCCTCTTGGAAACTGTTGTACAATACATTGGTCCATGGTTGCCTCAGTTTCATTGAACCGTGCAGTGGAACAATTGTCTGCCATTTCGTTCTATTCACTGTAATTGTGAACCTCTTTGAAACCACTGGCAACTTTCTCCATTGTTTTTGTCTTTCCATGTTCAGGTTGGGCTCTTCTCTGCAAGGACATCTTCTGTTGTTCATCTTCTGCCTCATTCTTGTCTGATACTTCCTCTACATACGTGTTCCTCTATATGTGACTGCTTCCTCTACTTGAACTATACTCTGCAATTGTTCATCTTCTGCCTCATTCTTGTCTGATACTTCCTCTACATACGTGTTCCTCTATATGTGACTGCTTCCTCTACTTGAACTATACTCTGCAATGACATCTTCTGTTGTTCGTCATCTGCCTCATTCTCTTCTATGTCCTCATCTGATACTGATTCGATATTATGAATCATGCTCAGAAGCAGGTCTTCTGTCCCACTGTCTTGAGTACATGCCTCTCTAACATGTTTCTCATCGTCAGTCTTTTTTGTCTTGCATACTGATGGCTCCTTGGTCTCACAGTCAGATTTTTTTTTTTTTTCCATTACCTGAGCTTCATTCATCTGTTGTTTACTAATCAAATCCCTCACTTCATTTTGATTTCTGGTCTATATGACCCATAGCCAATGACGGTTTTTCTTATGATCTTGACCAAACAGAGTCAGAGAGAGTTCAGACTAGATTTTTTAGGAATAACCTGTATCTCTCTATGAAATGTTAGCACTCTTCATTGTTCTGACCAAAGCTTCCATTCCACCAGCCATTGTCTTTCCTCTGAGCTATGTTTCCTTTTTTAACTCTACCCATTGTTAATCAAATACACACAAGATCTAGATCAAATTTAAATGTCTGAACAGGTATACAAGCATACTTCAACTAAATATGTTAATAACTACAATGAAAAGGCAATGAAAACATAAGATTACATATATTGATGGAACTGGACTGAAGAAAAAAATTCAGGGGAATCCAAATGCATAAAGAATCGAAAAAAAGATTTTCAACTCAATTGAATTGAAAGACTGCTTTCCCGATCATAGGTTTTTTGCAGACTAAAACATGATCACTGCAGGTAGAGCTTAATTGAAAGTTGCTCCTGATTGGCTAGTGACTTATTCACCCTATGCATCCTTCATTTGATTGGTTTAAAGGCAGTGGCCATGAGATCTATTAGATAACCATAAAAATTAAAAATAAATTATAATCCCCCAAATTATGCAAAAGCCTTTTTTTCCAAACTAAGTGTTGTAGTATAACCAGCAGGAGACCATTGATGTGTGAACTGAATTTGATGGTGTTACACTGTATAACAGTGAAGTTATCGAATATGTTTCCTAATAAAAAATTCTCAAAATTATGCAAAAGCACATTTTTCCAAACTAAGTGTTGTAGTATAACCAGCAGGAGACCATTGATGTGTGAACTGAATTTGGTGACACTACACTGCATAACAGTGAAGTTATTGCATATGTTTCCTAATAAAAAATCCTAAAAATTATGCAAATGTGTTTTTTTTTGTTTTTTGTTTTTTTGTTTTTTTTTACCATTGATGTGTGAACTGTACTACAACGTGTAACAGTGAAGTTATTGAATATTTTTGTAGTATCGCTTTTCGGTTTTGCACTTTGCAGACGGTCCCTGCAGACTAGTCTCGCAGACTTTAGCTCGCTATCTACATTACTACCGGTGGGAAGAGGTGTCGTTTGTGTTTTAACTACGTTTCTGTAATGAGTTATTGATCCGGGGATTTCGAATCTGTTAATATATTTCAAACTTTACCGGACTTTGACAACTCTGGCAGATGAAGTCAAATAACCTCTAAATCACCATTTTTTTTTAATTCAGAATTTTGTAGAGAGGCCTAGTATTTGAGTGTTTAAGCAGTGGCTAATTGGTGCTATTTGGCTGAGTATAGCTAGCTATCTCTAGCTAAAGAAGTTAAGAACACACTCAAAACTAGCCTACATGAACATTAGCAGAAACATCACCAGAACGGGAAACTAAAAATCAGTAAATAACCTGAGATACCAGGCACACGTTTTATGCTATCAAAACACTCACAAAGGCAGAAGTCACTCAAAATAATTGTGATTAGTCTCAAGCAATAAGCTGATTCACCACTTTCTAACATCTTAAAATGACTGAATTATTTAATGACTTTGTACAATGTCAATTATATTTAGAATTTTGACGTTTTAATTTAGTTAATACTAAGCAACACTTGAAACTAATAGTGTTAAACTTCACGATTGTCCAGACTGACCATCATTTACAGCATATCCATCGTGCTGACATATTCTTCCAAATTAGAACCTTTTCAGTTTTACTAACTAGTTTCTAATCAGAATCAGCTTTATTACCAAGTATGCTTACACATACAAGGAATTTGTCTTGGTGACAGGAGCTTCCAGTGTACAACAATACAAAAACAGCAGCAAGACATAGATAATAATAAAAAATAAAAAATGATTATACACATACATACAGACACACACACATACATACATACACACGCATCTAATAACAAACATCATATTCAAAATAAGATTTATCACTGGCTATGTGAATAAAACACGACTTAAAAGTGTGTGACACCAAAAAATAATGGCACATTTGTAATATTTTTATTTATTATTATTATAGTTTTTTTTTAGTACATAACTTTCAGTAGTAAAAAAACAACAACAAAACTTTTAAACAATTTCGCCATAAGAATGCAGGACTTTTATTTTGAAAATTAAACCAATTTAGGTCCTTATGCTATCTGGCTTCACAACATTTTACCTGCATATAGCTAGACGTTACTAGACCCGAAAGAAGCTAATATACAGTTATATTTCCTGGTGAGTCTGGACTTCGCTTACGTGACAACATAACATGCTGCTGAGATAAACAAACAAAGTTTATTATATTCTGTTCCGTGTTACAGTCAATGTTAACAGAAATTGCTCTTGTAAAGAAATTCAACAGTAGTACTCAGAGTTAACGTTACCACGACTGCCTCACCATATTTGTACTAGTAGCTGTTTTATAATTAAGTGTTCATGTTATCAACTCGTGCACTTGCTTTTATTATTTATAGCTCATTTGTTCAATGCAACAATGTTTTTGTTGCCTGACACCATACATTGGTTTTAACTTATATTAAAGACATGCCAACTGCATCACATGTTTGAAATTGTTCCCATTATTTATATCAACTGCTATGATTGCACTGTGTTGTGTTGTAGATGAAGAAGACGTGATCGCAGGTGTTGTCGGATGCAGGCAGGTGTTGTCCGATGCAGGCAGGTGCTGTCGGATGCAGGCAGGTGCTGTCGGATGCAGGCAGGTGCTGTCGGATGCAGGCAGGTGCTGTGATCAGGAGCAGTGGGCAGGACTGCAGGTATGGACACCTGGACGCCCAATCCAAGAGCCAAACCCTTCATCCCCCGCCAGCATCGCAGCCTCTACCTCACCTGGAAATACAGACTCACCAACAAAAGAGCAGTACGGCGATTCTGCCAGGTCAGCATATGTCACTTAATAAAATAACACTTACAGTGGGGGTTTGTTTTTCTCCTTGCATGGTAAGCTGTATCATAAAACCTAAAAATCAGGCTGAGTTTCACAGAACCAGGCATGCAGCAGCACTTGGTCTTTAGATGGAGGTATGGTGAAGCAGTTAACTGAGTTTTTTCTGGGTTTTGTATTTGCAGGCCAGTGCGGTCCTGTTTCTTCTGATTACAGTGATTGTAAATATCAAACTCATTCTTGATACAAGGAGAGTTGTGAGTGAAGAGGATGCTGCTCAAGATTACGGTAATGTGGATAACTGCCTTTGATTTATTATACATAATTGTCAAATTCACATGGTATATAATATATACACCGATCAGCCAAAACAACCTGTTATCTGAGTTACTGTAGACCACTGACTTGCATGGAATGGGGGCTACAGGCCCAGGAGCTTCAGTTAATATTCAAATCAACCATCAAAATGGGGAAAAAATGTGATCTCAGTGATTTGGACTGTGGCATGATTGTTGGTACCAGACGGGCTGGTTTGAGTATTTCTGTAACTACTGATCTTCTGGGATTTTCACGCGCAACAGTCTCTAGAATTTACTCAGAATGGTGCCAAAAACAAAAAACATCCAGTGAGCAGCAGTTCTGTGGATGGAAATGTCTTGTTGATGAGAGAGGTCAACAGAGAATGGCCTGGTTTGAACTGACAGTGTCTATGGTAACTCAGATAACCACTCTGTACAAATGTGGTGAGAAGAATAGCACCTCAGAATGCTATTCTGAGATGCGGGTTGGCGCTGCTTTGGCGGCATGAGGGGGACTTGCACAATATTAGGCAGGTGGTTTTAATGTTGTGGCTGATCGGTGTATATATGTTAGATATTTCATAGTCTGATGCTGGGTTCACACATCCTCCGTGAGTGAGGCGTGAGCGGCGCGTTTTCTTTTTGGCACCCATATTAACAGATGACACCGTTTACACTGCAAGCGTGAGTCGTGAGGTGAAGCGTCCCAGACACGGCAGTGAGCGGATCGTTTCGGCATTGAGCCTATTTTTGCCGTGCGGCTCACGGTGCTGTACAACACTAAAATAATCAGGAGATTATTGAAAAGACACAAAAGCAAATCAAAATTATTCAAACCGAACTTATAGTATTCTACAATTTACAAGTCTGCATGCAAGTAAACTCAATAAAATAAAGAATTAACAAACTGCCAGACCTTTTGCCATTCTGTCTATATAGGTGTACAGTTTAGATACAACATTAACCAATCACAACCAAGTATGCTGAAAAAGATGAAGTGCAAGTGACTGCCCACTGTTGTCCTTGAATCAGCAATAATCTCAGCTTATTATGACCTTAGCAAAGAAGAAGTTTGGTGTAGGACCCCATAGATAACTTTATTTCCTGTGCAGAGGCCCTGCTGTTTCTCGCGGAAGAGACGCGGCCAGTGTGAACGTCCAACGTGACCGCTCATGCCCCGCTCATGGAGGATGTGTGAACCCGGCGTTATTCCTTGGGTGGAATAATTTCACAAGTGGTTTAAATAACTGTGCAGGATTTACATGATCCTATATCTGAAGAGGCTGAATGTTTATTTCTGTTTTTTGTTGTTGTTTTTTTTTCAGTTAGATTGTAAAAATCAAATGTTTTAACCTTTAAAACATGTTTAGACATTGTTCCAACATGAGATCTTTGCTTTCATTTAACAATTTTTCAGATGATGCCCTGCTCAACATTGAAACCCCACGCAGACCAGCAAGTGGGAGGAAGGTTTTAGATATCGAGGTGTACTCTAGTCGCTCTAAGGTGTATGTGGCAGTGGATGGCACAACAGTAAGTTTACAGGCAACTATATCAATTAGTGGTTGACCAATATATTGCAGAGGCCAATAAATCGCCCAATATTCTGACCTGTAACTCTTAACTGTCTTGTCTAATGATAAAAATGCAAATATCAATCAAACTAATATAAATCTTCCTCTGAAGCACGTATTCTAACAGTCTCTCCTCAACAGTTCCCTGTCACTTTTCTAATGATAAAAGGCAAATATTAATAAAATGTGTATTATATACCATCTGCAAATATGCAGATATTTCTTTTAAACAGATGTATTTCACGAAGCTCACGAAAATTCAGTGTTTTCTTCCCGTCGAGCGCTCATTTATTATCTTCCTCTGAAGTTTGTATTCTATCAGCCAGAATCAAAACTTCAGGATCAAAAGTTCCTCTGATTTACAAATCATGACGACAATCCAAGCAGGCGATCCAGGCCATTGAAACTGTCAGGAGATTGCTGCTCGCGCTGGATACTCACAAGCGCGTGAGTGCAACCAATGTCTGTCTAGCAAGTCAGTCCACTATCGACCATGTTTGGAACTCTCTCGTGAGGCTGTTTCCAGTCATGAAAGTGCAGCTCCCATCTACTTGAATGGAGAAAGACCAAAATCTCCAAAACGGTTTGTCATGATTTGATAATTTGATAATACTGGAATTATAAATGGTGCTGCTTTACCTCAGATTACGCTAAAAAATGCAAATTTCCCAGCTTTTATAGCTAATGCGCAAGCGCGTTCACGTTGATTGCAGGCGATGTCTGTATCTAAAAGGTGATTGCCTCTTTTACCTGTAAGGCGGGACTTCCTATCAACATTCGTTGACTTGGCTGCAGTTGGGCCCATTTATTTTAATAGAAGTGGCCCGTCTCTGCTAAATAGTCTCTGGTGCCGCTTCACGTGTGCTATGAGTAAATGTCATATTCACTATGCACTGTATGTACGATTTGTTTTATTCTGTATTTTTTTGAGAAAATGCGATTGCTAACATGGACATTCCATCTATGGTTGCTGGACTACTGTGTGTACTGTTATTTCCTTCTTCCTAATATATTAACAATTTCTTCATGTGCAAATAAATTACTGCAATTTGATGACTAAACAGAAATCAGAAGAAACTGCTATCTACCATGTAAAAAAAATTAGATTGTATTTTAAAAAGTTAAAGTTTTGTGTGAAATTGAGTAAATGTAGTGCTAAATAAGAGTTTATTATTATTATTATTTAGCAATTTTATGTTTATGTTATTTACTATATTACATTGTGTGTTATATCGGCATTGTATCAGCCTATCGACCACCCTGTTCTCTGGATATCTGCATCAGCCATTAAAAAAACCCATATCAGTCGACTACTAATATCAATGTAAAAGTCAGAGACCATATTTAAAATTGGGCAACTCATGTAAACCTGGAAATAGAAGAGAAACAGACAGTTGTTTGATTTTTGGAAAATGTAAAACAAAGAAAATTTCTGAAATAAAATAAAATAAATAAATAAAAAAAATGCTGTACTATTTCTTGGTCACTAGCCCAATGGAAGCAAATTTGTGACAAAAGGTCAGATTTTCTTAGCTTCCATTGAATGCTCTTTAGACTATTCTCTAATAATAGCGGGATAACTTGGATGATCTGATTTTGCACAAACTTGTGTGCATGGTGTCATTAAAGAAAAATGACATGCTGATAAATACTAAGAAATTCCAAAATTCATGCTGGTCTTAATTAAAACATTACAGGAATGTTCCAGTTTCAATACAAGTTAAGCTCAATCGACAACATTTGTGGCATAATGTTGATTACCACAGAAATAAATGTTGACATCTTTTAAAAAAAAAAAAAAAGAAAAAAAGCAAAATTAGAGGTTACAGTGAGACACTTGCAATGGATTTGAATGGGGACAATTTTTGGAGGGTGTAAGTGCAGAAATGTGAAGCTTATAATTTTATAATAGCACTTACATTAATTCTTCTGTTAAAACTCATGTATTATTTGAACTGTAAAGTTGTTTAAATTTACATTTTTACAGGACAGGTTTTAGTGTTTTGGCATTATATCATCATGGCAATGAAGTTGTAAAATTGGCTGTTAAAAACAGAATAGGTTATAAGTGATTTTATCACACTAAAATTATTTTTACACACATATCCTTCATGTCTTGTGGCTATATATATTTGAAACAATGAGTATTTTAACATAAAAAAATTGGCACCCATTCACTTCCATTGTAAGTGTCTCACTGTAACCCAGATTTTTGCTTTTTTTTAAAGAAAAGGAGGGATGAGTCAATTTTTTTTTTTTGTTGTAATCAGTATTATGCCACAAATGCAGTCGATTGAGCTTAACTTGTATTGAACCCAGCATATTCCTTGAATTCATGGTTCTGCTTATACAGTAGTTTGTAATGAGAAAAAATAAATAAAAATAGAAACATTTTCTCTAGTGGTTTCAGACTTCTTGAAACCCACCATTTATGTAGGCATGTTTTCTTCTGAAAATTGTTTATTGACTGCTCTGGATGAACATGTTGGTTTACTTGTAGATTGCATGAAAGTGGAATGATATTTGATGTCTTTTTACAGGTGCTGGAGGATGAGATGAGAGAGCAGGGCAGAGGCATCCATGTTATAGTTCTCAATCAGGCCACTGTAAGCACAAACCATGGCTATTAAACACTATCCTCTCTGGAATCTTACTATCAGATGTCATGAGAGAGATTATTTAGACAGTTGTTTGATAACACTTTGCTGTGATCTCTTTCTTCAGGGTCATGTGATGGCCAAAAGAGTGTTTGACACTTATTCTCCCCATGAGGATGAAGCCATGATCCTCTTCATCAACATGGTCACACGTGGCAGAGTCCTCATCTTCACTATCAAGGTTATAGAACTACCTCTTCAGTCCAACCTCATTGTTTTAGGTGTTTTTTTTTTTTGTCACTTGAAGTAAGCTTTCTATTGGTGTGTCTTCAGGATGAGGGGACTTTCCACTTGAAGGATGCTGCCAAGAACCTTTTGAAAGGTTTAGGGAGTCAGGTGGCTGTCACCTTAAGCTGGAGGGACATGTGGACTCTGGTTGTGAAGAAGGGAGGTGAGGACAACACCTCGCTCTTTCTCATTAACTCTCATGCGTGCACAAGCTTAAAACTGCACAATATGTCAGTGTCTATTTGCAAAATTATTGTTCAGCTGTAACATGATGTACATTTTATGGAAAGGTACTATTTATTTGTTCAGGTCAAGTGTATGGCGAAAAGCACTCCAAGTCTCCTGCTCTCTCTACATGGGGTGACCCTGTGTTGCTGAAGACTGAGGTTCAGCTCACTGCTTCTGAAGGTATTTCTGCCTCTATTATCAGTGTAGAACTCTTTCATTGTCTTTGTTGGCAGCAGTTTATATCTTGGACAGTTGGCAAGGAATGTGTTTGCCATTTAAGTTGCATTCTTACAATATTTAATTTTTTGAAGAGTAGGCCATACAGTAAGGATTAGAAAATATGAAACTATCTGCTACACGTTCCTCAAAGCCAGTCTCATTGCAGCTTGACACTTAAATAATTTTCAGAGGCAGAGTGCCATTGGGTGGACACAGAGCTGAATCGCAGGAGGAAACTCTTCTGTAGTAAAGTGGAAGGCTATGGGAGTATTTGTAGCTGCAATGATCCAGCACCTATAGAGTTCAATCCTGATCCAGTAAGACACATGTCCTTTAACTAAGAGACCTTTTATTATGGATCTATAGCATCACAGCATTGTAATGCTAATACAAGTACTTACTCTACTAGTGTTCTTCTAAAGTTTTATTTTTGCCATTGTTTGTCAAACAGACGTGTAAGACCTTAACTTCTGGTTTGAGCACTTTTGAGACTCTTGGAAGCATTTGGTATATTATTGACTTTGTGTTGTGTTGACGAAACCTTTCTGTGTTCTGTTTAGCTGCCAAATAACAATGTCTACAACATCCCAGTTGCAGTTATAGCTGGAAACAGACCAAACTATCTCTATAGGTTGGTAGACTTAAATTATTTGTGCTTCACCCTCACTATCAAATTTATATCATATGTGCGGTTAAATGTATTAGGGCTGAAACAACGAATCGATAATTATCGATAATGGAAATCATCGACAACTAATTTCATTATCGATTAGTTGGATATTTGCAGTAAGCACGGAGAAGCCCTGTCAGTGACGTCACTTCACAGCCAAGTGAAAAATGTGTTGCATTATGAAACTTGTTTGAAAACAGTGGAGACAAGTTGAAGCGGAAAAATCACGACCCAAGTTGTCCAGCGCACGATAGCACTTTATAAACACTTCAAAGAAGATCATAATAAGCATACAGTTTAATGTGGTCCGGTTGCTGCATCAGGTGCATTGACATAGTGCTTGTGCTGTTTGATTCGTGAGAGTTGTTTCTCTCCAGCGCATCACTTACATTTTACTGCTATTTTCTATGTTTACTGTGCAACCAGTTACATCATACCACAATTTCAGATTTCAGTGTAATCATTTGGGCAGCTTTCATGGATATCAGACTGAAGTCTGAGCAGTCAATGTGTGCCGGTTTTTAAAGTGTTTTCTCCTGCTCATGTAAGCGCATGTAATACAGCGAGCACCGGGGTGAGTCTTTTCAGAGCGAGAGTGAGTTTGTACAGGGTTTACAGATGATCGTACTAAGATAAGCATACACAATAGTTTGAAAATAATAGTTTAGGAACATTTAATCAATGAAAATACTGTTTTAAAAACTATAATATTAAAATACTTGTTTGAAATCAGTGACCGTGTACGTACATATGTATCTAACATAATTATTAACATTTCTGTTCTCGTGTCACTATTGCCCTCTGCTGGGCTGATTTTTGTCCCACTCCATGTCCTATGGATCATTTTACTCTTTAATGATGAGGACTTTTTGTTCAGTTTTACAAGTTTAAGTTACAAGCTGTTTTGCATATGTCCTGAAAGTAATAATAAATTCAAACTTAGCTTTTCATGATTCAGGCTTTGTTCAAAGTTTTGTGAGAGTATAGAATCGTGAATTCAGTAATGTAAATCAAACCAATACCTTACACCCTTTATCATATCGTTTTTTTGAAAAATCATATTTTAATAAAATACAGGAAATCCGATAAATCAATTAATCGTATCAAAATAATCATTAGTTGCACCCCTTACCGGTAGTTAAATTTGTGTCAAGTATTCGTTTTATTTATTAGTTTTCATTTGTTTGAGCTAAGTTACATCCGTATTTATATTTGTGGCCATTCAAGAAGCCATGTAGGAATAGGCATATTTTGAATACCTAACTAAGCATAAGCCATGTTTTTTTTTTTCTATAGAATGCTACGCTCTCTCCTTTCCTCCCATGGCGTCAATCCACAGATGATCACTGTTTTTATTGATGGATACTATGAGGTGCCATATCCTGCTCTCATTTTTTGCTCTTCTCTTCAAAACATTCATATTTCTTAACTTTGTGTTTTTATGATTAAAATTATCTATACATATTCACAAATATATCCTCTGCACAGGAACCCATGGATGTGGTCGAGCTTTTTGGTCTTAAAGGAGTTCAGCATACACCTATCAGCATCAAGAACGCTAGAGTGTCACAGGTGACTTTACATGTTTGAAGGATGAATAACTGAAAACAGAAATCATGCATTCCAAATCATGGAATGGCCAGTTATGGATGCTCATTGTGGTCCCTTATACAGTATAAGATTAAAAACATATTTACAGTGTTCCCACAGTCAAGTAAATAGTGTGATTTCCAGACCCAGAAAAGTCATTGAAATAAAAGATTGAAAATTAGTTATTGCATGCTCAGCTCTATAGTATTTAATTGGCTAGAAGTTGCTCTTTGTGAATACAATCTCTATTAAATGATAGATAAGTAAATGAATTAATTAATACTTGTTAAATTACATTATGAATGACTAGAAAAGTCATGGAAATTCACCTATTTTTTCACAGCACTACAAAGCCAGCTTGACTGCAACCTTCAGTCTGCATCCAGTGAGTATATGCTCACGTGCAATACAACTTTTGTACAAATACACAGTTAAACGGCTTGCAAAAAATATTTTTTTAGGATGCAGATTTTGCCATTGTGCTTGAGGAGGACCTGGATATTTCCATAGATTTTTTCAGGTATGGACACACAAATGAATGTACAGTGTGTAATACTACAAGGTGTCCACTAGAGGCTAGCAAATTCCCACACTATTATTCACAGGCTAGTTTACAAAAGAAAGAACATCTGTGAGTTCTTAATAGTGATTGAGTAACAACATTTGCTCATTTTTAAATGTGTGATTTATATGTTCCTCTCCCACATTTATCTCCAGCTTTCTCAGTCAGACCATTCATTTGTTACATGAGGATGACAGTCTTTATTGTATCTCGGCCTGGAATGACCAAGTGAGTGAAGAAATCACTTCAATTTGAGAATAGCTTTAAGATACACTATTGCTTTTTATTTTGTCAAAATCTCCCTTAAAATAATGGTGACTGGTAGAAAATTCTGCCAAATGCTGTTTCTGTTGGTATGTTGCACTTTAGAGTCTATAGCAAACAATGGCAACCACTATTGTTCTCTCGTCCTAAATTAGTAAGTCTTTGTGCATTTGACCCTGCAGCTGTGCTGTTTTCTAGGGCTATGAGCACACAGCAGAGGATCCGTCTCTGCTCTACAGAGTAGAAAGTATGCCTGGTCTTGGCTGGGTGCTTAAAAAAAGCCTTTACAAGGATGAACTGGAACCCAAATGGCCCACTCCTGAGAAGGTCAGGCCGCTAACTTCAGCATTTAGCCCATAATTTATGTTTAAATAGGAACATTTGATATATAGAACAATTTTGCAAAATCCCTCAAATGTAAGGTAATATTTGGCCCAATTTTCCATTTGCATTCACGGAATGCTTCTTAAATGGATAGTTTGCCCAAAATTGAAAATTAAATCTCATCATTTACTCACCCTGATACCATCCCAGATGTGTATTACTTATCTTTTGCTGAACACAAAGATTTTTTGAAGAATATCTCTGCTCTGTTGGTCCATTCATTGCAAGTGAATGAGGCCAGAACTTTGAAGCCCAAAAAAGAACATAAAGGAAACATAAAAGTAATTCATACGACTCCAGTGGTTCAATCCATTTCTTCTGAAGTGACATGATAGGTGTGGGTGAAAAACAGAGCAATATTTAAGTCATTTTTTGCTATAAAATGTCCTCCCTGCCCAGTAGGTGGCGAAATACACAAAGAATGGGAGTCGCCAAAAACAAAAGAAAGTGAAAGCAATAGTGGAGATTTATAAGAAAAAAGGACTTAAATATTGATCTGTTTCTCACACACACCAATCATATCGCCACTAAAGACATGCATTTATCTGGAGTACTTTATGCTGTCTCTATATACTTTTTGGAGCTTATAAATTCTGGCCACCATTCACTTGCATTGTAAGGACCTACAGAGTTGAGATAGTCTTCTAAAAATCTTTGTTTGTGTTCTGTAAGTAAGTAAGTCATACACAACTGGAATGTCATGAAGGTGAGTAAATGATGAGAGAATTTTCATTTTTGAGTCAACTATCCCTTTAAAGTAATTAATCCTTCTCTAACTAGTGGGAAGTTATGTTATCACCTTGGACCCCTGATGTTAACTGCTTTTATCATTTGTTTCCTTTTTCATTTGAAAAAATTCACTAACTTTGAAAAGTCATTCTGATGGATTTCAAGAGTGTTTAAATTGTAAACTTACTAGGGGTAATAAGGACACGAAATACTTGCTGTATATTTAAGCGGGCCCAAATAGTGTTTCACATTTAAAACTAGGATGAGGAAATAAAGTTATATCATTGAGATTCACTCTCCTAGATATCAGAAATGCCTCAGGGGTCTTTTCTCCTTTCATCCAACTGTTTTATTGCTATCTCTTAGCTGTGGGATTGGGACATGTGGATGCGGATGCCGGAACAGAGAAAGGGGAGAGAGTGTGTCATACCCGATGTCTCTCGCTCCTATCACTTTGGTATCATTGGCCTAAACATGAATGGTTACTTTCATGTAAGTGACAAAGTTAAAGTTACAATTAAGTAATAGGGCTGGGAGATATGTAAACAATATTTTATCGATAATCGCCTTAAAAATATTGCAATTTACGATTATATCGCCAACCCTCCTGCGGAGGGTCGGTGAATATTTTTGCTTTATTGGTTTTGCTTAAATTAAATTAATTTATTGAAACATGAAAAATATAAGACATTACACTTTAAACTAAACAAAAAAAGCAATTGATGTGATCAAAAAATCTTATTTAACCACCTCCCCAAATCCAAAAATTTACCGTCTCCAATGGCTCCATTTGCCATCATGCAAGTATCAGTCAGCGTCAACAGGTACAAAATTACTAATAGCCTACAGATTAAGAACTAAAGACAATTATAAATGAAAAGATAATAATAATAATCATAATAATAATAAAGCCTTATAAATTCCCTTGTGTTCCCAAAATAATGCTGCCAAATTTGTGTTCTTATCGAATTTGTGTTTGTATTGCATTTTGGTAATACAGTTAATGTTGCCTAAAGAAAAGAAAATAGAACTAAATTTTAGGTTCAAGGTGAACGTGTCTTGTATTATTTTATGATTTAATCACTTCCGTCTTTTTTTCTTTAATACAAAGATATATAATACTGAACCTGCAGAGTTGCATTCACAATGCATGTTAACCGTGAACTGCTCCGTGGAAATAAAGGGAACTAAACTCGCAGCACCTCCTGAGATGATTGGAGATCATTTGCAGCATTCTCATACACAGCATTATTCTTGCAAACAGTTTTCAGACGAAGAGTGAGAACTCTTTACATGCGCCTGTTCCATGCGACAGGCTCACGCTGCACGCCTCTGAACAAACAGCGAATCAGACACTAGCATTAACTGCCTTTCTATTGTCTATTCTTTCTTATATAATAAGGTGTGTTTCTTCAAGAGCATGTCTTTTTGTTTAACAGCATTTCTTGTCATGTGTCACTCCGAGATGTCTTGCAGAAAGCCGCCTGCTGTGGGTAGGTGAGCAAAATTACTCGCTTATGAAATACATTTGGACGAGGAGCTTGCGAACTGGATTCAGCCTTGTCGCATTTGGCGGGCGGCGGTTGCTAGTTTCACACCCTGGGGTACTGTTTAACATATTTGCCGACTTCCCAGATCCATGGTTTTGCCATTTCACGATATTGTCGATCATCGTCTGTCAATTGAGTGTCGCAATCAGCATCGGGATCTTTGTAAGATATTGCCAATATCTGATTACATTGTCCTATTGCCCAGCCCTATTATGTAAACATCTTATAAAGGTTTACTTGTATGATAATTAGTATTCTTTTTTTTTTTCCATTGGGAGATTTTTCAGTGTTTCTTTAAAAGGTAAAATTTCATGAAAATGTAATGCTTGTGTGCAGGAAGTTTACTTTAAAAAGCACAAGTTCAACACAATTCCAAACGTTCAGATGAAGAATGTAGATAGGTATGTATAGTTCCAATTGATTTCTTTTTGTTTCACTGAAGACAGCATACTGTAAATATTTAGACTTATTGTCCTGTTTATTTTTCATCCTACTCATATCTTTTTGATGTTTTCTCCATGTTCACAGCTTGAAGGAAGATGCTTATGAAATTGAAATTCAAGATCTTCTACGGTGAGTTTTGTGTGAAGATCCCACTCCTTTGCATAGTTAATTTAACACTTTAATATTGCAGTATTACAACAACTGCAGTTATCAATTGTGTGCCTGCAGTGAGGCAGAGGTCCTGGACCACAGTAAAAATCCATGTGACGACTCATTTATCCCAGACACTGAGGGAAAAACCTTTGTGATGTTCATCAAAATGGAGCAAGAGACTGACACAAACACCTGGACAGAACTGGCAAAGGTAAGACTGGAATACTAGAAGTATGTAAAATAAAGTTGGGGATGCATCCTATTGTTTAGCCAAGGTTTGTCATCTCAAGGAAAAAATGGTTTTAGAGCTGGTAAGCCAGTAGTAACCGGCTTGATTTGCTCAGTGGTTCTTGTACTGATTGGGCTCCTGTGGGTTGTAATGCGTCATGTAATGCAGAATTGATATTTGTGCAATATGTTGCTTGTGACATCTGAAGGTGCAAATTGTATATCAGACTTAATATGCTTTAGACAACACCCATCATGGTTTAGACCTCCCAGGCTAAAATATGCCATCAACTTGCAGGCCAAGTGTATGGATAAATGACTTGTTGTAAACACTGAGAGAGGGAATAAAGAAAGAACTAATTAGGTAAGGGGATTAACACTGTATTATTAAGTTATGGTCTTATCTTGTTTACTGCTTATAGTGCCTGCATGTGTGGGACCTGGATGTACGAGGTTATCACAAAGGACTGTGGAGGCTCTTCAGAAAAAGGAACCATGTCCTAGTGGTTGCTGTTACAATTTCACCCTACTCGTAAGTATACAATAACATCCCTATTAGGCTAATTTCAAAGCCTGGAACTAAAAGCTATGAATTATGTTACAAAATAGTGTTATCCAAAATACACAACTGAAACATTGTCTTTGCCTAAGTATGTAGTTTCACATTGACAAAGGACAGTGCATCTATATGAACTTCTGCAGTTAATCTAGGATGGACTTCAAAGACATTAGTCATTAATCTTACAGTTCATACAAAATGTTTGTTTAAACACTGGCCCTTAATACTTACTTAGTTTGCTAATTTTAAACCATGACTTGCACTGCACACAAATAACTAATATTAACATTGTATTCATGATGGTTAGCCAGAAGGGAACTGGCCCCCACAGTGAGCCTGGTTTCTCTCAAGGTTATTTTTCTCCATTAACCAACATCTTATGGAATTTTGTGTTCCTTGCCACAGTCTCCTTTGGCTTGCTCACAGGGGTTCTAAATATAACAATTTACAATCATATTTAATCAAACTACACAATGATGACTAAGACTTTATAGATATTACAGTTTCATTTTCTGTTAATGCATGATTTACTGTAAAGCTGCTTTGAAATGATGTGTGTTGGGAAAAGCACTATACAAATAAAAATGAGGGAGGAGAGATCTTTCACAGCAATGTAAGCTTTTAAGTCTTTTGTGGAATGTACATACTAGCCTCATTGTTTTGGATTGATATCAGGGCTTTGACTGGCCCATTGAAGGACTTAAACCATAATTTTTATTTAGATAATTGGTCTTGTGTGCAAGGCGGCAGTTCAGTTATTTTGTCTAATCTCAGAGCTTCTACATTACAGTCATTTAATCTCAAGAACAAGCTGATAACACTTCCTACAAAGCCCTAATTTATAATGCATTGGAAAGGCTCATAATATGTCTCATAATACATCATATAATATGTTACAATTTCTCATAAAAAATTATAACTACAGATATAATAC
Organism: Myxocyprinus asiaticus; assembly: GCF_019703515.2. Lineage (NCBI taxonomy): Eukaryota > Metazoa > Chordata > Actinopteri > Cypriniformes > Catostomidae > Myxocyprinus > Myxocyprinus asiaticus. Next base: position 30,056,920 of record NC_059355.1, read on the forward strand.
ATTATAAGACTTAGCCTATTCATAATTATGTCTTAAAGAGTACAATGCATTATAAAACAGTCAACATCCAATTTTATCAATTAAGTTGTAATGTAATGTGTGTGTACAGTAAATGATACATTTTGCAGATAAAATTGGAATAGAATGTTGGTCATGTTATAATGCAATTTTATTTTCTAACATATAACTAAAAATAGGTAAGTATTATATTTGTGGTGACATTTATGGGAAGTTATAACATATTGTAAGGTGTATTATAAGTAATGCTGCCCCCAACCAAAGATTTTCCTAGTCGACTAGTAGGCGTTAATTTAAGCCATTAGTCAACTAGTCGCACGTTTATGATATTAATTTAATTACTTATATATATTTTGGAGGGCATCAGAAAATGGTTTGAGTTCCAGGGCTGAGAATGTTATACGTAACATTGCTAACACTGTTCTTCATTACAGAGAAATACTAAACCATAATAATGAGTCTTTAAAATATACATTTTACAAGTGCACGCACGAAGGGAGCCGCAGTGACACCGGCAAAAGCTGTAATTATCCTGAATGTGTCGTAAAAACCAGCAAGGAGACTGTCTGAACATTTTTTTCATTTATAGAGAGAAATGCACATTAGGGTTGTGCTGACAGATGATGATCTCAGGGATCAATGATGGTCAGAGCGATCGCCAATAGCTGACGCCTTTGATGATGTCAAGACGATATTTGGCTCATTTTCCCATTAATGTATTAAATTATTATTATTATTAGGCTATTATTATCAAAGTAATATTACAAATAATTTGCCCGTAGACACGCAGACATGCGCTTGAAGAAACACTTTATTATATTATTAAGAACAGATTACAGAAAAGTTGTCTCTGCGCATTTATTACGTGCTGATATGGAGGCGAGCAGTCTCATGGAACACGTGCATCTACAAGGTTCTCACTCTTTGTTTCTGTCTTCCGATATTTTTTTTTTTTGCAAGAATGGTATCGTCTATGAGTGCTGCAAATGACCTCAGACATCACATCTCAGCTCAGGAGGTGCTTTGAGTTCATTCGTTTTATTTCCACAGAGCAGTTTATTGTGACCACAACTCTGCATCTGTGATTTAAAACATAATATAATACAAAAACACGTTCACCTCGAACCATGATTTATATTTCAGTTATTATTATCATCATTATAATGATTATTTTTACATTTATAATTGTTTTTATTTCTTCATTTGTGTAAGTAATTTTCCACCATGATGTTAAGACGGATTCTTGCCTGACGGTAAATGGAAAGGTGTGTGTATATATATATAATATTATTCTTTTATCACTTCATTATTTTAATAGCTTTTTCATTTGGAGTGCAGTTTGAATTTAGAAATGTATTTGATTTAAGTTTTTCTTTTTTTAAATAAATACATTTTCAATGCAAAATCACTAAAGCATGAATATTCACCAATCCCTCAGCCCAGGGGTTGCCGATGTAATTGGATATTGCAATATATATATATATATATATATATATATATATATATATATATATATATATATATATATATATATCGTAAAGGAGGGAACAAAATTAATTTATTCACACACATGATGTATTTTCCCAGACAACGAAATACCTGACAGGTAGAGAATGCGCAGATGAAGTAGGTTCTTTGCCAGAGAGATGTTGACAACTGTTGTAAAACCATCTTTCAAAAAGTGGAACAACACATATTTTAATTGTACATATTTTTTTTTTTCCAGTTTCATTTGAATTTTTAGTTAAAATAAATAAAAAATAAAGTTCTAAGTTTGAAATCAAAGTGTCTTGCTTTATTGTGTAGGCTTAATCCTAACACTGCTTAACGAAAAATATCCCATAGTACCGCCTAGCATCCAACCAGCGGTAATACCGGTGTTCGTCAGTTTCCTGTGGAGTTTTTTCTGCAACCAACCGACCAATCAAAACTTGGTCGACCAAGACTCTTCTCATCGACTAACATTTGGTTGACTATCAGGGGGCAACCCTAATTATAATACATTACAAATGCATTATAATGCAGCTATAATGCATTATAATATGGACTTCATAGAAAGTGTTACCAATAAGACTACCAGTACTTAAACATAAAACCTGCCATGGTAAATAAAAGCATGACATTTGTATAGTTTCAGTGGTTAGAAATTAAAAATTGCATTTCATTATAGGATGTGTAATTCAATGAAATGAAAATGTTGAATATATTATTTGTGGTGATATTTTTGTGAATTTGGCTAAAGTTTAGAAATGAAATTGATTTCATAAATGAAGCAAATACTGTATTTAATATTTTGGGTAAGTCTATAGTAATTCTAATTAGCCTCATATAAAAACAGTAGAACTTTAATGTCTCCTTTGAGATGACCAGGAAAGTTTTAGCATATTATGCATGTGTGTTTTTGTGTCTAGAATGTACTGTGTAACCTTATCGTAACATTTCCCCCAACAGTATTAAGAAGCCCAATAATGTCATTCCCATTCACCTGGAGCCTGCACCTAAAGAGGAGGGACCTCCTGTGGAACAGATTTAGAACAGTCCTAATTCCACCCAAGGGCCTTTTCTAACCACTGACAGACAAGGCCTACGTCAGGCCGATACTGGGACTTATGTTACTGTTCAGGCCATTGGAAGACAACAAAGTGGGCGAGCCCTTGGCTGAACCGTCCGGTGCTGGTAGCTTTTTGAACTACAGGTTATTTTAAACTAGAATGATATGAGTGTGGATTTCTTAAAATGGTGTGTAACAGAACCTTCTCTTGTTAGTGTGTGTTGTGCACTGGACGCTGTTCCTGAGGCCATGACATTTCATATGTTTTTATGCTGGGAGGTTTGTTATTTGAAAAGAACTGATAGACGTTTTAAAGACGTACTGGTACCAAAATAAAGGCCAGTGCTGGTTTGAGTTACTGAATGTTACCGGAGATGGTCAAATCAGGATGCTGCAAAAAGGAATTAGGAGGATATGGCAGACGTAAGCTACTTTTTTTTTTTTTTTTTAACACTACTGAGTTCTTTGGGCCATCCTGCACATACTGTATATTTGAACTCATGTCTATTTATTGTCAATATCAGGATAACTGTGGGTTTATTTATTATTATTATTTTTTTCCTCCCATTTTTTCCCCCAATTTGGAATGCCCAATTCTCAGTGCGCTCTAAGTCCTCGTGGTGGCGTAGTGGCTCGCCTCAATCCAGGTGGCGGAGGACGAATCTCAGTTGCCTCTGTGTCTGAGACCGTCAATCCGCACATCTTATCACGTGGCTTGTTGAGCACGTTACCGTGGAGACGTAGCGCGTGTGGAGGCCCAAGCTATTCTCCGTGGCATCCACACACAACTCACCACATGACAAACCGAGAGCGAACTACATTATAGCGACCACAAGGAGGTTACCCCATGTGACTCTACCCTCCCTAGCAACCGGGCCAATTTGGTTGCTTAGGAGACCAGTCACTCAGCATGCCCTGGATTCGAACTCGCGACTCCAGGGGTGGTAGTCAGCGTCAATACTCGCTGAGCTACCCAGGCCCCGGGTTTATTTGTTTCTTAACAAATTCGCTTTTACACACAAAAAAATATGCTACATTAAGAAACAAAATGTCTGGATTTGTTTACAAATAAAATTTTGTACATATATTTTTAGAACAAAAGATTGTCATCATATTTGTGAGCATTAATTTTCAAATGCTTTGGGTTTTATTCATTAAAGGAGCTCATTAGTGGCTGAGATCATACAAGCAGTATTCCCAAACTAACACATAATTACCTTAAAGCAATATTTATTTATTTAAAATGAAAATTCTGTCATAATTTACATCATTTTTAATCTCACATACTTAACCTCATGTTGTTCCAAACCTGTATGACTTCTGAAAAAATATGCAGGGAAAGGTGACTGAGGCTAACATTCTGCTTAATGTGTTATTTTATGTTCCACGGAATAAGTCATACAGGTTGGGATTGATATGGTAGTAAATTATAATTTTTTAATGTATTTTAATTAAAAATTATAATAGAATTTTCCTTTTTGGGTGGATTATCCCTTTAATTGGGTAGAACACTGACTGCCTTTACATATTTAAAAGCAAACAAAGCAGTTTCTAGTCAGAAAAGAAAAGATAAAGCTAAAAACTTTAGCTTTTCCTTTTAAAAGAAGGGGGGAAAAAAAGGTTAAAATGATGTGCTATGATAGCCATCCAGCAACAGCTTTAAGAATCCTCTTTTCCAGAGAACCTGAGGTGATGCATGCTGCTTGGATGAGAAGATCTATGAGCCCACACAGTCACTAAAGAGCCTTAGGAACTGTGGGAGGAGTAACACTTGAAATCAGTGCAATCATAGCTGCATCATAGATCCATACAGTGTTAACACGTTGCTGTATGTGAGGATAATTGTGAAGTATGGATTTATGCAATAATGTCCAAATCATTTCATGGAAGAGATTTCAAATTGGAGTGTTGTGGGTTTCTGGAGTGTTTCTTTTCTTTTCTTTTTTTTTTTTTTTTTTTTTTTTTTTTTTTATAGAAGTCCTTTCAATTCTGATATTGCTACAAAATTGTATTTTTGGTGACACTAAATATTATCATAGTATCTGGAATGTGCAATACCAGAAATGTTTATCATCTCAAAATATCATTGTACTCATAAGATGCAGAAGTTGTAATGTTTATTAAATTCTACAACAGCTTAGTTTTGTATATCTAAGTAGTTGAAAAATGGTTTGTTTTTTGTATCAAATAAAATTGTTTTCTTATAATCTTTTCTCTCATTTTTTTAGTTCCTTGTTCATGTTACTTTTAGTTTAAAAATCCATTTGATCCAACTCAGCTCATATAGGCATGTGGTAATTTGTTTCCTGTTAACCTTTTCAATAATCACATTTTCAATAAACGTTTTAAAAGTACATTTTGATATCTGTTGCAGTGATATCTAGGTGGTAAATTAATAATTGTACTGTTCCCTTTTAACTAAAATGTGGTTTTATTAGGACTACTTTCTCACCTTTTGAAACAGAAGTCTCAATAGGGTCAAGACGCCCTTTTATAAGGGAGTAATGTTACTGTTAAGTTAGAAAATTGAAAGGTTATACAGATAAATTAGTATATCAATTCAGTTTATATACTTTCCAGTATAATATTCAGTAAATATAGATATGTAATGCTATTTTATTTGACCATTGCACTCTTTATTTCCGGTTAGATAAGCAGACAGCACAACAGGCAAAGTATGTGGAAATCAGAGGCCAGCCACAAAGGAAATGGTGTGCCTATTGAAATCAATGCAAATTTACGGTGTGGCTGATTTCCTGTAAATGTGATTCAGCTATGTGTGCTGTGATTTGATGCATGTAGGGATGATTTCATAATGATGCTGACTGCCATATAGACTTATGGCTGCAAAGTTTTATTTTGTAGAGTGAATGAAACTTACAGTTAAAAAACTTGCAGTATTGTTTATAAATGTAATTTAAATATTAATTTAATATGATATATGCTGATATAATCAACAAGGTAGAAGGTCGCAATTTGTCTGTTTGCCTTTCATTACAAGGATTTCTTAGAGGAACTCGAATGACACACAGGTTCATGTCACACAAATGTAGAGTATATGTAAAAGCCATTTTAATAAAAAAAAGCCATTTAAATAAAGCAAATTATATATAGGAGATAGATCATTAGATCATTAAGCATGATTACTTTCAGTAAGGGATAGGTTTTGGTTTAGATGAAGAAAAAAAAAAAACATTATTTATGGCACATTTCTAACATTCTCCATAAACTAGCTCTTTCCAATCTCTCTGAACAGCATTATTATTTAATTATGTAATATGTAGGCTATAACAGAGAAATGAGGACAGCCTATACATGTAACATGAAATGTGTCAGTACAAAAATGTATAATAAAAATAATTCTCTATTAATGAACTTCATTCCTGATTATGAAATTATGTGCAAAAATAATATGATGCCATTATGCAAGGTGATGCAAGAAGCAAACATTTTTATTTCATTACAAATGTAAATGTACAAACCTTTTTTAGACAATAGAGATTTTTAAGCAGCATTCCAATGAGCTATTTCACTTATCTCCACAAACCAGTGAGGTACTATTTTTAGAATTGTGAAATATTACAATTTCTTTATTCTGCATTTCCTTGTTTACTTGATACAATTGTAAACTTACTATACAGTAAATAGAAAATAGTGCTATCTACATACAACAACTATCTACAAAACTAGCTAAGATTTTCGCTAAGATGTAGATACACAAGAATAAACTGAAGATTTTCAGGTGGCATTGTTGTCTAGGTAACAATAAAGATATATGGACACCCCCATCGCTGCCAACTAGAAAAGAGAGAGACATTATGCTTTGTTGGTGTTGGCAAATGATGTGTCAATGTGCCTGACAGGTATAAGGAAATTCAAATCAGATCATAAGCAGTAAAGATAATGAAGGCCTCCATAACAGCTTGTGCTGGACATGCAAAGTGGTAACTTATTTTTTTTTATTTTTATAACAAACAAGGCAGAGACATCATAAGGATGAGATGGGTCAGTTGTATGTCAATGAATGGGAGAAATACTGTAGTAATGCTTAATATGACAGCTATAGGAATGGAAGTCCGGCCTTACAGATAAAAGAGCCTATCGCATGTCTGTTTCAGACTGATATATTATGTGAAAATCGGCGACAGGAGGTTGAATGTTTTGTCTGCTAAAATCAGGCTATGCTTTCCAAGTTTTGAACTGCATCCCAGTGGCCGAAATAAAACTACAGTTTTGCATAAGCGCACATTCGTATGACGCACTACACAAGCTCATAACATTAGCAAACATTATACGAAAGCAACATTTGAATGGATGTGACATGAAAGGCATAACATATGATTTTCGAAAACATTTAAGTGGTACTAACAATAATACAGTCCAAAACAGTGTTAGTTCACATACTTCTGTGCAAATGTAGTATCTCGCTAGCTGGAGATCAAAATGGATATCACGTCAAAGGTACAATGCAGCCAGTTTTCGAGGTATGTACAGTCGCCACATGGTGGAAAAAAATTCTAAACTAACATGTCAATCCTCTGTGTGATCATGTTGGTCTGTAAACTTGAAAATTAACATACGCATTAGCTGGACCAGATTTGAGCTAAAGAAGCACAGTATATGACACTTTTGTTGTCAGATTTTGTTTCTGATTTGAAATTTGCTATTTCAGTGTAATGCTGCCCAACTTTTTTTTTTCTCTCCGTCTTTCAGAGATTTCAGTCTTTGTCCATTCATATAGATCGGAGCTATACTTAACCCAACATATTCTCATGACAACTCATAATAATTTGTACAAGAGAGTGAAATCGAAAGACAATTCGTTGAGCTACAATTTAGCTCATATGAAAATGAACGACTTTTTTTTCCCATAGAGACCAACAAATCAAAAAATCGAATTTAAATCAATACCATGCAGGCTACGAATTATTGCTAGCCTCCTGTCCAACACTTTAAGAAAATAAATGTCAATGAAAAAATCTTTACTGATGTCTCTTTCAGCACCCATATGTTTCTATTTGTTCCTTGCTACACAAAATGTATCTTCCTACTACAGTCATGGTTAGGTTTAGGGTTTGGGTTAGGGGTGAAACTAAAATCATAATAACATTGTTTGTTGGTTCATTAGTTTTTCTCTATGGGAGTTAAAGACATGCATGTCAACTTGTACAATTTCTTACAATTTTGCCATGTTGTACCAATTATTACAACTTGTCATGAGACTGAGTAAGCTTAAAGGAATAGTTTGGAGGAGGAGGCAGGAAGCGCGTCATTGTTTACAATAGAAACTTGCACAGAGCACAGACCAAGCGCCGTTCACAAACCAAAACAGTCCAAAACAATTTCAAAACAATATAAAATAAAATAAAAAATAATTTCCAAATAATAATAAAAAAAACAAACAATGTAAACAATGACGCGCTTCCTGACTCTTCCTCCACCTGATGCGTGACCTTACCAACGAGCTTACATCATCCCTCTCATGAGCACACGTCACAGAGATGTACGGAAGCAAACATTTGTAGTTAAAAAGTATATAAGTATTGTTTTGTTTCTCAAAATAATCAATCGTTTGCATTCAGAAGAACTTTATTTGTCGACTGGAGTCGTGTGGATTATTTTGACGCACCCTAAATATGCATTTTGGAGCATCAAAAAATTTAGTACATTCACTTGCATTGTTTACAGGAGGAGGCCTGAAATGAAATCCTAAAAGTCTTAAATTCTGTTTTGATGAAGAAAGATACTCAGATACAGTACATCTTGGATGGCCTGAGGGTGAGTAAATTATCAGCAAATTTTCATTTTTGGGTGAACTATTCCTTTAACCAATCAAGATGAAGGCTACAGTCAAATCTTGAGAGCTCCTCAACTCCCTAAATAAATCAAATACACGTCTAGAACAGAAGGTCTTATTTGCAGAAATGTATTGTGTTATTGAAACTGCATGATGAATGTGTTGTGTTTACCTCAATGGCAGTGACGCCAGCAGCCATTCCTCCTACAATGTTAGCATTCCTCTGGACAACTGTAACAATTTGTTTAAAACAGCCCTGGGAAAAGAAACCAGTATCTAATGAATAGGCCAAAATTCCACCAAATTGCATAAAGAATTCACTGTAATAAAACCACCTACTGCTAGCATGTTTAATTTAAACCTAACCAAACTGTTCTTGAGCAATTTTGCAGGGGAGTAATTTGATATAACAGAGCAAGTTCTCAGGTCATTTTCATCACTGTATGCTTTCTCACCACCACATCACTGAAAAGTGCAAAATCCTCATCGCAGGGGAAAATCTCAGTATCCAAACAGCACATAGGAGGAAAAAGAGCCCCATTCTGCTCAAGGTAGTAGGAATCAGAGAAATCTGTATAGTTGGTGAAGCCACAGCACTGCAACTATTACATACAAAGCAAAGACAAGAACAGTTAGATTGTAGCATTTCCAGTATATTTAACAATATGGCTTAATAAACTAAAGGTACACCACTAGCATAACCATGTTCCATTGACATACTGTATGTGTGAATATTGACCTGTAAAGATCTTGAAGGGTTTTCATTAGCCTGTCAAATTCTTGGCAGTCTATTTAGTAGGCTAATTTTCACATTTATTTTCAACCACCTCATATTGGTTTTAAGGGTGCTTTTGGACAGGAAATATGACATGACGGATGAATTTATTTGATCACATACTGAAAAGCCCAAGGCACAAATCAATGTGCTGTTTTTCCTCATAGCAGACTGTATGCATGGTTAAACAACAGAACAAAAATGTGTGCTTTGGTTAGTTCTGGCTTACTGTTGCCATGGTTGAGTTCCACAAGTCTGTGAACACTTGGTCTTTCCCATACTGCTCCTGCAGTCCAGGTACGGCCCAAGCTCTTAGGATGCTCTCAGTCTTCCGAAAGTGCAAACAAAGACAAATAAGGAATTCAGAAAGAAATGGAAACTCACAGGTCAAAAACTACTGCTCCAAGGCCACTGACATACTCTTAGCACACACACTCAAACAGTTTTTACTCCAAGGCTAAACAAACTGTGATCACCATTGTGTGCATTAAACCAACTCTGCCTTACTAAGCAATGACATTTATCATAGCCTAAACTGAATAAAGACTCTAGGCAGTACACTCATTGCTCTGCAATGCATAATTGTTTTGTTGGTCCCAATCATGAGGATATTTCCACACAGAAGAGACAGGGGCCTGTTGTTACACTGGGAAATTGTTTAAGAGCTATTGTACATAACTACTGTATAATATTACTATAATATATATTTTATTCAAATATGTGGTTTTGTAAGTTGCTTTCAAACACCTAGTTCAAAACCCTCTTATATTAGAATATCTTTGTGAATTCTATCCTCCACAGTAAAATTCAAATGTCATCATATTTTTGCTATAGCTATTGGATAAACAAGTGAACACAATAAATCCACACAAGCACACATACATACAGGCGAAGGTCAACTATCTAATGATGGTAAATTTTTACAGAAGGGTTGATCTGTGTTCTAAGGACAAATTTCATAAATTGAAAAATGCATGTTGTCACATTTGTTTTAAATGTTACATTTCTAAAATGTATTAAAAAGACAAACTTTGATGTTGGTGTAACGGCTCTAACACTCGTTAGCCTCCCATGCCGGCTGATGCCAGTTCGGATCCCGCTTGGAGCGGGTTGATGCAGGACCGGTTACAGTGGTGCTGTTGCCCCGGATGGGAGTGAGGTTTAGGGGGGTGAGTGTAACAGGAGCCAGCTGGTATGTGATAGCTGTGCAGTATGTGTAAACTTAACTCCCCTGGCCTCAAGAGGCACACAACTGACGCTAGAGGCTGTAGTCTTTAGCCAACTCTTTAGCGCACCGGCCTCCCATGCTGGCTGATGGCGGTTTAAATCCCGCACGGAACGGGTTGAGCAGGACCGGTTACATTGGCTTGACAAAAAGTTGTATGAAAGTTGAAACTAGTTTCAAAAGTTTGATGGTTATTGGTTGTACAAACATCACAGATGACAAACAGCCAGCACAATTCAGAACAGTCCGAAGGTCTGTACTAAGTTTGGTGGATGTGGCTGGAAAGCTCCAGGAGGAGTTACAATTGATCATTTTGATCTTGGTTTAGGGATTTTGGAAAAACCCTTCACCAAGTCTAGAATTACAGTGGGGGTGTTTACACTTGGTCACTTCATACGTTTTTACTGATCGGATTGCTATCTAATTAAATAATGACATTTGGCCACATGAATGTGCCTCGGCCTAACGGATAATAATCCGATCTTTGATTCCCGCGATATATTCAAATATAATAGTTATATTCTGTGATTTTGCTAATGCCGGGCATGGGCAGACAAGAAAAAGATGATTTCCATCATCCGTTTCTTAATTTGGTATTATATATTGTGCAACATGAGCCACATGCAAATACTCGGTAACAGCTGTTATGTTTCACATTTTCTTGATGCAGACATAGCACTGTTTGGACTCAAGATGGCGCTGAGTATGGCTGCTGCGTTGCGAGCTCCGACACAACATAGCAATGTTTTGTTTGTTTTGTTTTTGTCTTGGATGTTGTCTGCCTTATTGTCTATGACAGACAAACACTTTTGGACATTGGTTCAGCGATCTCACACCGAAAACCGGACTTCACATTCCTCAATGCCGACCCGCTGTTTACAAACACGCAAGCAGAGCCCTTTGTCTGGGCAGCACGGCCGCGGAAACGCAGGAGGAAAAGGGGAAACAGAGCCGGTGTTCTCATCAGAGTAAGACGCCGCGCAAATCGACCCCCGCTACCCACTATTCTACTGGCAAATGTTCAGTCTCTGGATAACAAGCTCTGCGAGCTGAAAGCGCGGATCTCTTTCCAACGAGAAACGAGGGACTGCTGCATTATCTGCCTAACAGAAACTTGGATGTCTGCGGAGATTCCAGACTCAGCCATTGAACCCGCGGGGTTCTCCGTGCACCGAGCGGACAGAGCGAAAGACCTCTCAGGTAAAACTAGAGGAGGTGGTGTATGTTTAATGATCAACAAATCCTGGTGTGATCAGAGAACGTACATTCCATCAAGTCTTTCTGTTCTCCTGATCTGGAATTTCTTATGCTTCTGTGTCGACCATTCTGGCTACCGAGGGAATTCACAGCGGTCATTATCATTGCTGTGTACATTCCCCCACAAGCCGACACAGACCGGGCACTCAAGGAACTGTATGGGATTATAAGTGAGCAGGAAACCGCGCACCCTGAGGCCGCGTTCATTGTGACCGGGGACTTTAATAAAGCCAGTTTAAAATCAGTCGCACCAAAATATCACCAGCACATTAGTTTCAACGTACAAGGGGACCGGGTTTTGGATCATTGCTACTCTCCGTTCCGGGATGGCTACAAATCCCTCCCCCGCCCACCATTTGGCAAATCGGACCACTCTTCCATTCTGCTTCTGCCCGCTTACAGGCAGAAATTGAAACAGGAAGCACCCACCCTCAGAACGATCCAGTGCTGGTCGGACCAATCAGACTCTACGCTACAAGACTGTTTTGATCACACGGACTGGGAGATGTTCCGGTCCGCCTCTGATGACGACATCGAGCTTTACGCTGATAGCGTAATGTGTTTCATCAGAACGTGCGTAGAGGAAGTGATTCCGACCAGAACTGTACGAATCTATCCGAATCAGAAGCCGTGGATCAATAGCGATGTTCGCGCGGCACTTAATGTGCGGACCTCCGCTTTTAATTCCGGGAACGCGGAGGAGTATAAACAAGCCAGTTATGCCCTCCGAAAAACAGCAAAACGCCAGTACAGGAGCAAGATTGAAGGACAGTTTAACACCACCAACTCTAGAAGCATGTGGCAGGGAATTAACATCATCACGGACTTTAAAGGGAATAAAAACTCCGCCATGAACACCGCTGCCTCTCTACCGGATGAGCTAAATACTTTTTATGCTCGTTTCGAGGGAAATAACACCGCCCTCGTGGAGAGAGCTCTTGCGGCCGAAGCTACAGAGGTTAGTTCACTCTCCGTCTCTGTAGCGGATGTAACCCAATCCTTCCGACGGGTGAATATCTGCAAAGCCGCGGGCCCAGACGGCATTCTGGGCCGCGTCATCAGAGCATGCGCGAACCAGCTGGCTGGTGTTTTTACGGACATTTTCAACCTTTCCCTCTCTTTGTCTGTAGTCCCCACATGCTTTAAAACATCCACCATTGTGCCTGTACCAAAACAATCAAAAATAACTTGTTTAAATGACTGGCATCCTGTTGCTCTGACCCCCATCATCAGTAAATGTTTTGAGAGACTAATCAGAGATTACATCTGCTCTGTATTGCCACTCAATCTTGACCCGCTGCAGTTTGCTTACCACAACAACCGCTCCACTGATGATGCCATTGCATCTACAATACACACTGCTCTCTCCCACCTGGAAAAAAAGAACACTTATGTGAGAATGCTGTTTGTAGACTACAGCTCAGCATTCAACACCATAGTGCCCTCCAAGCTAGATGAGAAACTCAGGGCTCTGGGCTTAAACAGCTCGCTGTGCAGCTGGATCCTGGACTTCCTGTCAAGCAGACGCCAGGTGGTTAGAATAGGCAGCAACATCTCCTCATCACTAACCCTCAACACTGGAGCCCCGCAGGGCTGTGTTCTCAGCCCACTACTGTATTCCTTGTACACACATGACTGTGTGGCAACACATAGCTCCAATGCCATCATTAAGTTTGCTGATGACACGACGGTGGTAGGTCTGATCACTGACAATGATGAAACAGCCTACAGAGAGGAGGTGCACACTCTGACACACTGGTGTCAGGAGCACAACCTCTCCCTCAACATCAGTAAGACAAAGGAGCTTGTGGTGGACTTCAGAAGAAAAGACAGAGAACACAGTCCCATCACCATCAATGGAGCACCAGTGGAGAGAGTCAGCAGCTTCAAGTTCCTGGGTGTCCACATCACTGAGGAACTCACATGGTCCGTCCACACTGAAGTCGTTGTGAAGAAGGCTCATCAGCGCCTCTTCTTCCTGAGATGGCTGAGGAAGTTTGGAATGAACCGCCACATCCTCACATGGTTCTACATCTGCACTGTGGAGAGCATCCTGACTGGCTGCATCTCCGCCTGGTATGGCAATAGCACTGCCCACAACCGCAAAGCACTGCAAAGGGTGGTGCGAACTGCCAGACACATCATCGGAGGTGAGCTTCCCTCCCTCCAGGAAATATATACAAGGCGGTGTGTGAAAAAAGCTCGGAGGATCATCAGAGACTCCAGCCACCCGAGCCATGGGCTGTTCTCACTGCTACTATCAGGTAGGCGGTATCGCAGCATCAGGACCCGCACCAGCCGAATCCATGATAGCTTCTTCCCCCAAGCAATCAGACTTCTGAACTCTTGATCGCCCACGATCAAAATACATCAGCACTGCACTTTATTACCCTTACTCTTATATCTCACACCGGACTATTATAAATTATATTATTATTATTATATTATGTTCTCTCTTAACAACTGACTATCAACCGACAGCCTGAATGTCAATACAGTACAATACTGTACATTCTATATCTATCTATCTATATATATATATATATATATATATATTTTTTTATATATATATATTTATTTTTAATTTTTACTGAATAATGTGTATCTATATAGTAAAAAAAACAAAAAAAAAAAAAAAAAAAAAAAAACAGTGTATTGTATACTGTACAGTGTATGTTATTATTTGTATATTGTTGAGTGTAATTATGTGTATGTTTAAATTGTGTTGTGTTAATTTGATGTTATTGTAAATTGGTATATGTCTCATCACTGTCACAACTGCCATGTTGATCGGAACTGCACCCAAGAATTTCACACACCATTGCACTTGTGTATATGGCTGTGTGACAATAAAGTGATTTGATTTGATTTGAGTCTAGTTTACATATGTAGCTTGAACAGCCAGATGCATTTGCACATGACCAAGTTTTAAATGGAATGCGACTAAAACCACCTCAGGTAGTTTGAGTGATCGGATCTTTATCCATTTTGAATTCATCTTGGAGGGCATTTACACTTGGTCTTTTCATGATCAGATAGCTATCCGATCAGTAAAAACGCACGAAGTGACCAATTGTTAATTCATGCAGTATTTTGGCTTTGTTAAGCCAACACAATTAGAATATTTGTTGGACAAAACAATGGTTTAATGTTTTTGTATGTTACCTTTAATTTTTTTGAATGTTTCATGATTGTCACCGTGTGTTCAATGAACTGTATATTTTTTCAGGCCAATAATGGTGGAAATGTTCAATAGCTTTTTTTGTAGCCAGGACATTAAGGAATGTACCTACACAGAAATTGACACAGAGAAATATTCACATGAGTAAACAGTGTGACTACTAGCCCCAGTCTCCCTTATATTGATACTAGTGACTCTCAAAGATTCTGTAATTATATTGCTTTAAATTGTAATTGCATAAAGAATATATGTTTTGAATATAAAACTCAGCAAAAAAAAGAAATGTCCCTTTTTCAGGACACTGTAATTTAAAGATATTTTTGTAAAAATCCAAATAACTTTTCAGATCTTTATTGTAAAGCGTTTAAACAATGTTTTCCATGCTTGTTCAATGAACCATAAACAATTAATGAACATGCACCTGTGGAACGGTCGTTAAGACACTAACAGCTTACAGACGGTAGGCAATTAAGGTTACAGTTATAAAAACTTAGGACACTAAAGAGACCTTTATACTGACTCTGAAAAACACCAAAAGAAAGATGCCCAGGGTCCCTGCTCATCTGCATTAATGTGCCTTTATCATGCTGCATGGAGGCTTGAGGACTGCAGATGTGGCCAGGGCAATAAATTGCAATGTCCGTACTGTGAGATGCCTAAGACAGCGCTACAGGGAGACAGAAAGGACAGCTGATTGTCCTCGCAGTGGCAGACCACGTGTAACAACACCTGCACAGGATCGATACATCTGAATATCACACCTGCGGGACAGGGACAGGATGGCAACAACAACTGCCCGAGTTACACCAGGAATGCACAATCTCTCCATCAGTTCTCAGACTGTTCGCAATAGGATGAGAGAGGCTGGACTGAGGGCTTGTAGGCCTGTTGTAAGGCAGGTCCTTACCAGACATCATCGGCAACAACGTCGCCTATGGGCACAAACCCACCTTCGCTGGACCAGACAGGACTGGCAAAAAGTGCTCTTCACTGACGAGTCGCGATTTTGTCTCGCCAGGGGTGATGGTCGGACTTGCATTTATCTTCGAAGGAATAAGCGTTACACTGAGGCCTGTACTCTGGAGCGGGATCGATTTGGAGGTGGAGGGTCCGTCATGGTCTGGGGCAGTGTGTCACAGCATCATCGGACTGAGCTTGTTTTCATTGAAGGAAATCTCAATGCTGTGCGTTACAGGGAAGAGATCCTCCTCCCTCATGTGGTACCCTTCCTGCAGGCTCATCCTGACATGACCCTCCAGCACGACAATGCCACCAGTCATACTGCTCATTCTGTGTGTGATTTCCTGCAAGACAGGAATGTCAGTGTTCTGCCATGGCCAGCAAAGAGCCCGGATCTCAATCCCATTGAGCACTTCTGGGACCTGTTGAATTGGAGGGTGAGGGCTAGGGCCATTCCCCCCAGAAATGTCCAGGAACTTGCAAGTGCCTTGGTGGAAGAGTGGGGTAACATCTCACAGCAAGAACTGGCAAATCTGGTGCAGTCCATGAGGAGGAGATACACTGCAGTACTTAATGCAGCTGGTGGCCACACCAGATACTGACTGTTACTTTTGATTGTGCCCCCCCCTTGTTCTGGGACACATTATTCAATTTCTGTTAGTCACATGTCTGTGAAACTTGTTCAGTTTATGTCTTAGTTGTTGAATCTTTTTATGTTCATACAAATATTTACACGTTAAGTTTGCTGAAAAAAAAGCAGTTGAAAGTGAGAGGACATTTCTTTTTTTGCTAAGTTTATGTAGATATATATGTGATGCACATGTTTGTGCCATAAGATTTCTTTCTTTCTTTCTTTTCTTGTGTTGGCAGTAGAAGGAATATATATATATATATATATATATATATATATATATATATATATATATATATATATATATATATATATATATATAGTGTGTATATATAGCTCCAGAAAAATTAAGAGACCACTGCAAAATTATCAGTTTCTCTGGATTTAGGTATGGTTTGAGTAAATTAATGTTCATATTAATTTTTAAACAACACAATACTAATGTTTTAACTAAGGAAGAGTTCAGAAATCAATATTTGGTGGAATAACCCTGATTTTCAATCACAGCTTTCATACGTCTTGGAATGCTCTCTACCAGTCTTTCACATTGCTATTGGGTGACTTTATGCCACTCCTGGTGCAAAAATTCAAGCAGCTCAGCTTTGTTTGATGGCTTGTGTCCATCCATCTTCCTCTTGATCAAATTCTAAAGGTATTCAATGGGGTTCAGGTCTGGAAATTGGGCTTGCCATGACAGGGTCTTGATCCAGTGGTCCTCCATTCACACCTTGATTGACCTGGCTGTGTGGCATGGAGCATTGTCCTGCTGGAAAAATGAATCCTCAGAGTTGGGGAACATTGTCAGAGCAGAAGCAAGCAAGTTTTCTTCAGGGTAACCTTATACGTGGCTTGAGTTATGCATCTTTACAAAGACGAATCTGCCTGATTCCAGCCTTGCTGAAGCACCCCCGGATCATCA
This sequence comes from Myxocyprinus asiaticus, assembly GCF_019703515.2. Classification (NCBI taxonomy): domain Eukaryota; kingdom Metazoa; phylum Chordata; class Actinopteri; order Cypriniformes; family Catostomidae; genus Myxocyprinus; species Myxocyprinus asiaticus. Next base: position 30,074,234 of record NC_059355.1, read on the forward strand.
CCGATCCGGGGGTGCATTGAATTTTTTGCGCCAGGAGTGGCATAAAGTCACCCAACAGCAATATGAAAGACTAGTAGAGAGCATGCCATGACGCAAGAAAGTTGTGATTGAAAATCAGGGTTAGTGAATCCAGTCAGGCTTCCTAAGCAACCAATTGGCCTGGTTGCTAGGGTGGGTAGAGTTACATTAAGTTAATCTCCTCATGGTCGCTATAATGTGGTTCTCACTCTCTGTGGGGCGCGTGGTGAGTTGTGCGTGGATGCCGCGGAGAATAGCTTGAAGCCTCCACACGTGCTAGGTCTCCGTGGTATCGCGCTCAACAAGCCATGTGATAAAATGCACAGATTGACTGTCTCAGATGCAGAGGCAACTGAGATTTGTCCTCTGCCACCCAGATTGAGGCAAGTCACTACACCACAACGAGGACCTAGAGTGCATTGGGAATTGGGCATGACAAATTGGGGAGAAAAGGGGAGAAAGAAAATCAGGGTTATTCCACCAAATATTGATTTCTGAACTCTTCCTAAGTTAACACATTAGTATTGTGTTGTTTAAATGAACACTGCATCTTTTTTTTTTGTTATTTTGACCAGTTGTCATTTTCTGCAAATAAATGCTCTAAATGACAATATTTGTATTTGGAATTTGGGAGAAATGTTGTCATTACTTTATAGAATAAAACAAAAATGTTCATTATAATCAAACACATACCTATAAATAGTAAATCCAGAGAAACTGATAATTTTGCAGTGGTCTCTTAATTTTTCCCAGAGATGTATAATATATACAGTATATATGTCAAAAGTTTTGAAACACTTGACTGAAATGTTTCGCATGATCTTAAAAATCTTTTGATCTGAAGGTGTATGCTTAAATGTTTGAAATTAGTTTTGCAGACAAAAATATAATTGTGCCACCATATTAATTTATTTAATTATAAAACTAATAAATAAATAAATAAAACGTTTTTGAAATGGATGACTTGGACCAAATAATAAAGGAAAGCAGCCAATAAGTGCCCAACATAGATGGTAACTCCTTCAATACTGTTTAAAAAGCATCCCAGGGTGATACCTCAAGAAGTTGGCAGAATGTCTGCAAATTCTAGGCAAAGGGTGACTACTTTGAAGATGCTAAAATATAACACAGTTTTGATTTATTTTGGATTTTGTTTAGTCACAACATAATTCCCATAGTTCCATTATGTTATTCCATAGTTTTGATGACTTTACTATTATTCTAAAATGTAAAAAATATAAAAAAATAATAATAATTAAAAAAACAATTATAATAAAGAATGAGTAAGTCCAATGAAGTGTAACTTTTGACCGGTAGTGTATATTTGTAATTCTAATAATAATCTTTAATTTATTTAATATATATACTGTATATACAGTATATATATTTGTAATCCTAATAATAATCTTTAATTTAAATGGTAGTACTCTTATTTCCAAATGCCCAGACATCATCATCCCTAAATTAAATCAAAATATTACTGAATAGGCATGATTAGATATTAGATCACACAGTCAAAAGCTGTGCGTGACCCACTGAACATTAAAAAATGTAATTGCCAACATGATTGGCTTATTCTGAATCTACAGTATTTTACATATTAATGTAAACAGGCAATACTACTCAAATGCACATTGTGTGATTGTTATGACTTTGCAAAGCCTATTTCTTATGAAAACTACAATGGGATAACTGTGCGTAGACTTACTCTTTAATTATTAAAATATAAATTTCATCTGTCATGATAATAAATGAATGTACGAATATGTGATTGTGACAAACAGCACATTAAATGGGTATTTGCATGCTTAATGTTCCTCCTAAAGTTTCAGACGATCTATAATTCACAAGAATGTCATGCACTTCTTTCCTGGTGTCTCCCCAACAGCATTAACCGTCCTGGCTTGTTGATAAAGTACCACATTTTATCTAGATAGCCATATAAATGATGTTTCATGAAAAAACTGATTCTCTGCTTGCATAAATGCCTAGAAGACCATTTTAAATCTCAATGGAGCAAAACAATTACCAAGCACCACAAATATACAGTATATATATAAAGTATCATATATTTAAAACGTGCATTTCTATGTGGGTTTCTGATTTAAATGCATATTTGAAATTCTCCTTCATTCATATATTCATATGTATTAAATGAGATTGCTGCCTGCTAAATGGAATTTCTTTTGTTTTTTACATTTGTTCTAAAAGGCCTTTGTATTTTTTAATTAAATGCCATTATTCTCTTAACATACCCTCCATAATTCATTTAAAGTTGTTGTAATTATTATACATTTCACAAAATGGGTGAAGCTCTGTATGTAAATAGCCTGTTCTGCATACAAAATACCTAAACGTCAATATTGTAGTGCGATAAATTGCTCAAAGTGAGAGTGCTGGCATCGTGCCTGAGGCAGTCTGGGAGTTATTAAGTGGTTGAATGTGCTGGATCCATTTGCATACACCCCTAATGTAATGATGGCCAGAGTATGATGTGAATTTACATGCAGCTAAAATGTGGGTTGAGCTGAGGTCAGTGGTTTAGAGTAAGACTCACTTGTGAAGTATAGACCAGGCCAACTACTGCGGCTCCAACCTCACCGATGCAAATGACCAGGATAATGGAGAAGAACTGATTACATACAGAAAAAAATAGATGGAAAAATAATATGAGAGGGGGGCGGAGCAAAACTTCAATCCAAAACAACAATGTTCATAAAGGATTTGACAGTAATGAAGTCACAGAATGAGTTTTACCGTTATAAGAAGACACTTGCTCTCTTTCTGAGCTCCACAGCACCCCAGCATTCCGAGCAGAATCATAACTAAGCCAATCACTATGCAGAAGATGGCCACGTTGGGGTGATGCAGGTAATAGGAAGAGAATGGTATCAAAATTTGGATGAAGGAACCCCCATCAACTGTCTCCCAGATCCCTGTAACTGTCAGACACAGGCCCCCCAGCTGCCGAAAAATTTTCCAGTGTTCAGTTCAAAAATAAATGTCATTGCATTTCAAAATGAAGGTGATTTACAAATGTTTACATGTTTAGCTGAGAAAGCACTTTTTTTTTTCTTGATGATTACTACCTGTACATAACACATTTGATCTATTTAATTATGAAAGAAATTAAATAATTTATTGGGTCAGTGAGTGCTTTGTGTGAAGTATCTCTGAAATATTTCCTTAAGCTGCCTTTGATGTCCAAGTCATTTTTGACCAGTTTAAGAGTTAAAATCAGTGGAAAAACGAATCTTAATGTTGTATTTTTTTATTTATTTATTTATTTATTTTTTGTACACAAACACAAATGTTGTTAGAGATTTTCGGCTAAACAGAATGATTAAATTTAAAGAAAATTTTTTTGTCTTGCATATGAACAGCATCAAGTACTGTATGTCAAGTATGACAGCAGTGTTTCAATTTAACCAGCTAGATTTGCAGCACTTTGTATCATTCAAAATAACAGTAATCTGATACTATATGACTTAATATTGAACACAGATAGCACTCGTACTTTAGTTCTGATACATCATAATATCACATGCCCAAGTTCTTCTGGTATTAGCTCTAACTCACACAAAAGCATTATGACTAGAAGGATGTAACAGTCATGTGGATTCCATATCTTTTAGTGCTTTCCCATGATCTTCTTCACATTATGTTGTTCTTATCATTATGTTGTACGATAAGAGGCCCTGCATGGATTTCCCATAATTGCCAGAGTGTACCTGAGTAATGCGCACTCTGCCTTAGAGGTAGGTCATTCAGCAATGGCAATGGCTCAATTAGAAACAAAAAGGTCCTTATAATGGCAACATGTCTGCAATATTACATGTTCTACTGGTCATTTATGTCACTTTCAAGACTCTACACAGACAATAGGTCTGGTAGTGGCATGGATCTCCTGGTGTAATGATGGACACATACAGTGCATTCATAAAGTATTCAGACCCCTTCATTTTTTTCACATTTTATGTTGCAGCCTTATGCTAAAATGCTTTAAATTATTTTTTCACACCAATCTACTCTCCATACCCCATAAAGACAAAGCAAAAACTGTATTTTTGATAACTTTGCAAATTTATAAAAAAGAAAAAACTGAAATATCACATTGACATAAGTATTCAGACCCTTTGCTATGACACTTGAAATTTAGCTCAGGTGCATCCCATTTCTCTGGATCATCTTTGAGATGTTTCTACACTTTGATTGGAGTGCACCTGTGGCAAATTCAATTGATTGGACATGATTTGGAAAGGCACACACCTGTCTATATAAGCTCTCACAGCTGAAAATGCATATCATAGCAAAAACCAAGCCATGAGGTCAAAGGAACTGGCTGCAGAGCTAAGAGACAAGATTGTGTCGAGGCACAAACCTGAATTTTTTTGGCTGCATTGAAAGTCCCCAAGAGCACAGTGGCCTCCATAATTCTTTGATGGAAGAAGTTTGGAACAACCAGGACTCTTCCTAGAGTTGGCTGCCCAGCCAAACTAAATAAACTAAGTAAGAGGGGTGACCAAGAACCTGATGGTCACTCTGGTTGAGCTCCAGAGATCATGTGCGGAGATGGGAGAAGCTTGCAGAAGGACAACCATCACTGCAACACTCCACCGATCTGGGCTTTATGGCAGAGTGGGCAGACAGGAGCCTCTCCTCATTGCAATACACAAAAAAGCACCTAAAAGATTCTCAGACTGGGAGAAACAAGATTCTCTGGTCTGATGAAATGAAGTTTCATCACCTGCGCAATACCATACCAGTGGTGAAGCATGGTTATGATTGCATCATGCTGTGGGGGTGTTTTTCAGTGGCAGGGACTGGTCAGGGTTGAAGAAAAGCTGAGCGCAGCTAAATACAGAGATATTTTTAATGAAAACCTGGTCCAGAGCACTCAGGACCTCAGACTGGGCAAAAGGTTCACCTTCCAACAGGACAATGACCCTAAGCAGACAGCCAGACAACACAAGAGTGGCTTGGGGACAACTCTGTGAATGTCCTTGAGTGACCCAGTCAGAGCCCAGACTTGAACACAATTGAACATCTCACCTGAAAATGGCTGTCCACTGACAGTCCCCATCCAACTAACAAAGCTTCAGAGGATCTGCAGAGAAGAATGGCAGAAAATCCCAAAATCCATGTGTGCAAAGCTTGTCGCATCATCCCCAAAAATATTTGAGGCTGTAATCGCTGCCAAAGGTGCTTCAATGAAGTAAGGAATACTTAAGTCAATGTGATATTTCAGTTTTTTAATTTTAATAAATTTGCAAAGTTATCAAAAATCTGGTTTTTGCTTTGTCATTATGGGGTATGGAGTGTAGATTGATGTGAAAATAGTAATAATAATTTAAAGCATTTTAACATAAGGCTGCAACATAACAAAATGTGAAATGAAGGGGTCTGAATACTTTCTGAATGCCTTGTATATTCAGAGTCATATACAACTATACAATACAGTAGTTGGCTTGTTTATGTACGACCATTTAACCATGTAAAAGAGATTAATTCGCATGACCCTTCCTTTCTCTGATTTTCCAGAAAATCTAATATTGCTAATGCAGAATATGCATTCAGTCATATATAAGGGGTGGGCAAAATTCAGAGTTTAAGAATTGTCTCCCTTTCAATTTATGAGAAGGAATTTGCATTGAATTGGCCCTGCCCCACAGGATGTTGAATTGGAATTTAAATTGGATTGACAAAGCGTAATTAACTGAATCACAGTTTAAAGAAATCCAACTTAATCACACATTTCACAAGATTCACATAAATCTGTGTCATTCATTTGGACTATTTATGCCTATTTATTTATTCCCTGGTATACAGAAAACATTTTTGTATGGTTATATCTTTAAACCAAATGTAATACTGTCTAAACAAAGAAAGATTGACGGATTATTGGCATCAAAACAGTTGCTAATTTTGCCATACAACACCACAAAATTTCCACAACAGTGTTTTCATGTACATTTATATAAATAAAGATTGTCTTTGTTTTTGTTTTTATAAATGTATTAAATATAATTAAATGCACATTTATAAAGGTGACATTTCAAACTTATGACTATTAATATCATCCAGTGATCTATAATATAGATGTATTTTACAGATCAGTGCTATAACACTTAATATACAACAGTTAGTTCCGGTCCTCGAATCTGATTGGACGAGAGACGTTCCATGAGCACTGATGGTCTCACACCATCGGCACTCGGACACTTCACTGTGTGTGTGTGTGTGTGTGTGTGTGTGTGTATCACTCCGCTTGTGTTTGTTCTGTTCTAAACTAAAGTGTAAGAGCAGTGCAGATGTGTTAAGAGCTACTGTATGTGTCTCTTTTTACATGTATTCTTTTTTTTTGACATTACATATGTTAGCCAGCAGGTGGTGGCAAAAGATCATTTTTGTGTGTAATATGAGCCAGTTAGGTGACGTGAAGTGAATCCGTGTCAGTCAGTGTTTACATACAACAGCACTCTGTGATCGCTTGTATCACTACTACACTACTAAAGCTAGGAAATAACTTTAAACGGCTTTAAACAAACAACTTCAGCATTATGGCTCATCACAGCTGAGAGACACAACAGACTGATTAATTACAGAACTCAAGGTGCTTACCTCTTAGTGGAGTTTCCACATTGGAAAGGAACTACTGTTTAAAATGGCGGAGGATATTGTGGTTTCTATAGTGAATGACTCTTGCACACCGGCTACTGCGAAATAGGGAGAAATACCCCAGCATGGATGGCTACTTTTCCACTGAAAAAGCTGATCTTCAGAAAGCTGACAGCATCTCTGCTTGGGTGTGGCAACAGGTGATTGCACGCTCGCTCGCTCTCTCTCTCTCTCTCTCTCTCTCTCTCTCTCTCTCTCTCTCTCTCTCACACACACACACACACACACACACACACACACACACACACACACACACACCCATCCTTGTTTATCCATTAACTTGTTAGAAACAGCACAAGCCATGATACTGTTTCTGAAGTGACATTTTTGAATTACTAACGAAGGCTTGGACGCATCATTTGGTTTGAACGAGCAACGGCAGATTCGGATCCGTAGTTCCATGCACACATGCGTTTTTATGATCGTACTCCATTTTTCCAAATCTTTTAAAATGTACTTGTTCATTGAACTGTTGTATATAAGCAATATCACACTCGCAATCGTGCTATTTGGCCCTAAATCAGCACTGCTGTGATTAACTACGGCACTTGGCCTGCGGCCTCGTGCCTGCGGCTGAATCACAGCAGTGCTGATGTAGGGCCATATCGCACTCTTGCTCGTGTGATATTGCTTAATTATACAATAGTTAGTTCCGGTCCTCGAATCTGACTGGACAAGACACATTCTATGAGCACTGATGTTTTAGAACATCAGCACTTGGACGCTTTACTGTTTGTATCACTCCACTTGTGTTTGTACCATTCTAAACAGCAATTGGTGACAAAAGATAATGTTTATGTTATGAGCCAGTTAAGTTTGATGTGCATTGAGTCGGTTTCTCTGAAGTCATCGGCATTGTCTCTCACTCCATGAACATTTGGACTACTACTACACTACTACAGCTGGTAAATATAGTTAAACTTACAGCTTCAGCAATAAGACCAGTACCGCTGCTCCCTATATGCATATTACGCAGTCTGCGTAGGGCACCAATTCCCTAGGAGGGCACCAACTTACCCTAGGGGGGCACCAGAAGCTCCACCAGCTGCCCTTACTCGCACGTTATATGTTATTCAAGGACCCGGTAGCAGTTGCGGAACACAGACTATCGCCTCACACTCGCACTTTCGCTCACCCTTGCCCCGTGCCTCGCAACTTTCGCTGGATGTATTTGACCAGAATTCCCATTATCTTCAACAAAGCTGACTAACACTACACTACTGCTTGGGTGTCATGACAGACGCAGGTAGTCGCACAAGCTGAAACTCTTTCTCTCTCTCTCTCTCTCTCTCTCTCTCTCAATCTCTCTCTCAACACACACACACACACACACACACACACATCCTTGTTTCTCCAGTGACTTTTTAGAAAAAGCCCAAGCCGTCATTACTAGTTCTAAAGTGCCTTTTTCAAATTAGTTACAGAGTCTTGTGTGCATTTTTTTAACTATCAATGGCAGATCCAGTACGGCGTGAGAAAGTAGTTCCTTGCACAAATGCGTTTTTAACTGTTGTATAAAAGCAATATCACACTCGTAATCGTGTTGTATAGCCCTAAATCAGCGGCCAAATCACAGCCATGCTGATTTAGGGCCATACAGCATTCTTGCTCATGTGATATTGCTTTAATACACTTATAAACTAAACTACACAGCAGTCATATTTAAGTAATTTCTTTGAATTTACTGAATTTGAATTTCTTTCAGTTTTAAATTAATGTTCCAGACTCATTACAAGTTAAGCTCAAAGGTTAACACACGTAGGTCAAAGGTAAAAAAAGTTGTAAAATTGGAAACCACTTTACACAGATGAGGTTAGGAAGCAATTTTATCACACTAAAATAATGTTAAAATGTATGTTTAGGTCTTGTGGCTATACTTTTGAAACAGTATGTATTTTGCCATTCATGAACTGTAATCACATTGAGGAACAAGGCAAAAAAAAAAAAAAAAAAAAAAAAAATATATATATATATATACAAAGTACATTATAATAATAATAATAATAATAATAATAATATATAATAATATATATATATATATTATTATATATTATTATTATTATTATTATTATTATTATTATTATTAACCAACAATTATGGCACAAATACTGTTGATTGAGATGCATTTTTATTAAAACTGGAATATTCCTTTAATTGTACTTTGTTAAAAATGTTATTTAAATTACAATTCTACATAATGCTTGCTATCTTAATTCAAAGTCAATCCAAATACACGAATGAACTGGAATGTAAGTCATTATCAATCCATTTCTGAATGGCGCACGACTGTCAGACATCAAAAGGTCTAACCTCCAGAGCACATTTTCCCATTTGTTGGCGGATTGGGTTAATGATCAGGTTGATGTCAGCATGCTAATTCATAGTTGACGCCATAACCATTTCTGAAATCACATATATTCTGTCAGGCACAATCACGGCTGTCAGAACAGCTCACATCCAACTCTTCTTGCAGACAGCTGGACTTGAAACAGGGAATACTTCATCCCATTAATTTTTATGGCTTCCATGTGATAAACATTTTCAATTCTGTGTTCTCATGTTTGCTTTCATGGAGCTTTGGGAATTGTCAACATTTTTGTTTTAGCAGTCTAACTGTCTACTTTTGATAATGGACATGCCTCTCAGAAAATACGATTTTACAGATTATATGGAAATCAGGTTATGTGTAAAGGTAAACCAAGAAAATGAAATGGCATGCTTCATAGGAGTAGAATAAAACCTGTTAGACTCATGCAGGGGAGGAGAATGTGGTGGATTTCCATGGCATTACAACGGAAGTTATTGAGAGCTCTTTACAAGAGGATCTGAATACACAGAAAATATTTAGAGGGTTGACCTATTGAATGTAAGTGTTAATTGATTAATTGGGGGGGGGGGGGGGGGGATGCAGGCTCATTTTTCTCTCAATTGTTGGGACAATTTTGTCCTCACAAATGGGGGAGTTTAAATGTTCAGTACTGTATGTAGGAATGTGAATGTTGCTTTATTGGTGGTTATTGACCTGAAATCTTGGATAACATTCAGATATTTAACATCACAACAGGAATTAAAACCAGTCAAAATGGGTATTTGGGTAATATTCTACATTCTGTACATTACATATGCAACACAAAACCTCTGAACACTGGAACACCTATTGCATTCTGAGAAACTGATGGGGGCTGGATTCCAATTTAGTGGATAAATACTCACTAAGAAGTATTAGACCTAAACATATGAGTGTTTCTTCAACTTTGGGCACTTTAAAATTCCCAGGGGTTGATTTTTATAAAAATGCACAGATTACAGTGTTTTTTTTTATTTTTATTATTTGTTATATGAATGTCACATTAAAACTGACTTTTTACCATGCCTTCATAATATATATATATATATATATATATATATATATATATATATATATATATATATATATATATATTTTACTTTTCAAATAAATATCTTTTCTGTATACATTTTCTGTATAGAAACAGTTTTAGCCATGTTCTATACCCAGAATTTCACTATTAAAGTATGAATATCCATTAAAGATATATAAATTACATGTTTAAAACTATGATAATCTAAACAAAGTAAAATATAAAACATTTTTATATTTATTTTATGAAAATTATTTCAATTAATTTCTCAAAAATTACAGAGTCCCAGGGTGCTTCTCATTTCCTAAATGGTGCATCCTCATTTCCTCGCTCCTCCATCCTCAAGCCCGTGACCAGGAAACCGATCAAAGTCCACCATCATGAAGGACGTATCAATTCTCTAAATGCACCACGAGGAGGTGAGAATCAAGGACAGAGGAAGCTTACCGAGGGTGCTTGAGCGAGGAAACACTGGAGCATCCTATGGGGAAGACTTTTTGGTCGAAGCACCTGAGGCATGCATGAAATTCTCCTCCTCCTTCACATTTGACACAACATTTTTAATTAATGTTTCACCTTTGTGGTTTAAATAAACCATAATTGTCACAAACTTTAACTGTGTATCTTGAATTATTAGGTTTTATTATGAAAATATCAATAAATCAAGTTTCAACAATATAACGTCAAGCACGCTGATGTAATGCAGCTGCACAGAAACGGCGCTTAAAAGTGATGCGTTTGTGAGTAGGACATTTCATTTTACAAATACATCTTGCTTTAAGTCCTCTGTCCACGTTTCCTTTTCTTCAAACCTTTCCTCGTTTCCTAAGAAGGTGAAACAAGGAAAGGAAGAAAGGAAGCAAGGAAAGGAAATGAGGATGCACAATTTCAGAAATGAGAAGCATCCCCTGAGTTGTGGCATCATAGTTGTTTGTGGTCCGTTCTGCGTTGAACATGCACTACACGGACGCCTTTCGCAGTTGTGCATCGTTTCCATGACAACAGCTGTGTCTCTCGCAGAAAGCATTTAGATGTGCTCATTGGGAAGTGTATTTTAGAAAATCATGCAGGAAAAGACTGGGAGTTCTGCTGGGCCCCATGTTTGTCCTGGGCCCTTAGAATCATCCTAACCTTCCCTCTCATTACAGCACCCCTCATGCTGTATTTTTTTTATTTTCTTAATTTTTTTTAAGTTAGTGTACTGGCCAAAAGTGTCATAGACCAGCATGCTTGAGATGAAATAGCAGAACATTTTTATTGGACATTATTTCCAGTCAAGCTGTAATTTTGCCATATGCAAAAAGTGTGAAAATATAATTTAATTGTGTGCATTAAGGAGATGTAAAATGTTAGCAATGAAATTAGCTTTAGCAAGACAAATAAAGATTTTTTTATTTTTTAAATAAAATAAAAATGTCATTTCCATCACTTTCATTTTTACCACAGAATTCAATTAAACACAATAGAGAAATTGGTATGTTGTGGAAATGACACTGCTGTGGGACTTTCAGAAAAAAATTACAAAAAGGACATAAATCTAGTAGTAGACAAATAAAACAAATATAAAAATAGTGAAAATAGAAAAATGTCCAAAGTGCTAAAAGTATATACTCATCCACCACGCAAAATCATCACTATTTGCAGCATATTTGTGACATAGATTTTCCACATATAACATAATCACTTCTGTTATTATTATGTGGCACACAGTGTTACCAGCCCCATCAATGTGTTCCATAACCATAATGTATTCAACAAACACATAGTTCATTTTCCATAGCAATTTTTTAAAATTAAGCTTGTAATATTTAAAATTATAATACCAAAAGTCAAATTCGTTTATCTTTTGTTGTCCGACTCTTGTTCTTAAATCACAACATAAGACTCACTTGATTGACAGACTTATTTGTTAATGTTGAACTCTAACAAAAAGCACAATAGCCACAGAAAACCCATCACAAGGCTCATTTTTTTGTTTTTAATTGGCATGGAATTACATTTTTGCTGACAACCTTAACCTCATATATGGAAGCCCATTTTATGCCAGTTTTGTGTTCTATAGGGTTGTGACAACCAAAGACTGATTATGATAAAATCAATTAAAGATCAGATAAATCCATTTTCAAACTAACAATATACTGCTCAAGCCACTAAGTGACCAATTGCATTCCCATAATATCAAACAGTTGCAGGCTTTAGCTCTCAAACAAAGTGGCAAAATCAGTGCACTATGATCAATAATGAAATGAAAAATTGTTGCATGTGAGCAAGTGTGGCTGCCTTAGTCCCATTCATACTTAATGTGATAATCATGACTTCGCCACTGAACAATGAAACATTCTCAAATGGATCCCTCTATTATTTGCATTAGTTCATTTTATGTGTGTACCGTGTGTGTGTGCACATTTGTAAAGAGGAGGGGGTGAATAATTTGTTGCCCATTCAAAGGCAGACTGAAGCTATTTCATTCTTTACCACCCCACATAAAAGTCTCAGTCAATAAATAAAGAAATGCAATTATTCTTCTAAACACTCCTCTCCCTGATCTCAAATGCATACATTTAATGAGAAGGAAAAAAATATATATACTTACAAAGATAAGCAAGTTGAACACAACCATCATAACTTTGACAAATGTGTAGCAGCCCATTTGAATCTGCAATAAAGCAATAAAGATAAATCACTTTTGCATATATTTTATTATTTCTCTAACATACACATGCATGCACATTTATACACACACATAATGTGTTTGTGAGCGACTCCGTTACTAAAATCCATTCAAATGAAATTATATTTTTTGTGCCTTAAAAGAGACCCACCTTTTTTTGAGCCAAAGTGCTGTAATAGAGGTAAATGCAGTTGAGTGAGTCGTTAAGCGAGTGATAGACGGAGAGTAAGAGAGAGAGGGAGTATGAGAGAGAGTGATTGGTGGTGCAAAAAATAAATAAATGAGAAGGCAGAGAGAGGGATGCTTACAGGTAAGATGGGTGTGGTTAATATAGCTGGTCAGAATGACTGAAGTAACTTGTGTGTCTGTGAATAGCATTGCCCTGCAGTCAGAGCAGTTTCAGCAGTGGATTACCTTCATGATGTCACTTCATTAAGTATAGGGTCAAATACAGTATCTCCCACAGACATATAGAATTGATTACATAGAAAAAAAATCACTGTTTCTGAATGGTAATGATTACCTAAAGCAATTTGAAAGGTACTTAAGATACCAATCCATAAATGTAATAAATGATTGTATAAGATTTGTATGATTTAGTTATGAAAAATAAAGTGTTCTCTAACAATCCAAGGTCAGAGTGTCCAGAGACATAAGGTCAAGAGGAAAAGTAGGATAGTTGCCTTCATGGCTGATAGGTCACTTTTATTACCTGTCAAATACTTACATACAGTACACATCCCTTACTTTCCTTTGTGTGCTTTCCGTTTGCTTTCCTTTGTTCTTTTGTACTCAAGCACCTATTTATGCCAACAGAGGGCAGTGTTGTAGTGCTAAGGCTCAACTCAGCTCCGAAGGCTTCATTGGTTCACCATTGTAGTATCTCTAGATACTTGGAGATGATTGATGGTCCCTCAGTGGAGGGAATGTATTTCTTTGTCCAGTTTTCTCCATACAAAAAGAAAACAAAGAGATAATAAAATCACCACAGCAAATGCTTTGGAAGATCAGGTTGTGTCCTGCAGCTTTCTTGAGTACTGGAACAACCTCTTCTTTATTAGGTATATCCAGTATGCTGCTTATGCTCCTTCTCCATGTTTTTTTTTTTTTTTTTTGCAAGGCAGCAATAGAAGCGTATAAGTGCACTACTAGTACATTATTCAATCCATTTACCATCATTCATTGCTACTGTATCTCCTTCGTCTTCATCTTTATCTCTAAGGGATACTGTATTGGGAAGAACTTGAATCTCTCTTATTGTGTCATATAGTTCTATAGGTCCTATAGATTATTTATTGGTAACCCCTGCTCTCTTTCTCTTTACTTGTATTCTACCTTGCTCTCTATATCTACCTATATACCAATTTCTTTCTTTCTTTCTTTCTTTCTTTCTTTCTTTCTTTCTTTCCTTCTTCATGGCCAGTATTATTTGACATATTATTCCTCGCACATCTAAGACTGGGACCCTGCAGGTGAAAAACCACATAAAGAAAGAAAAAAAAATGATAGATTGCCTGGTGCCACCTTGCCAGAGTTAAACACATATCAGCACCAGTCCTCTACGTAATATCACTTTAATGGTCCTATTGTGAGTTATGACAATCTCTCCAATCCCATCATTAACCCACTCAGTCCTTAATCTCACCAAGAAGAGCACCTGTCAGGCATCGTTCAGAATTAAAGCAGTTAAAAACCTCCACTTATACTCGTGCATTTAATGGGAAAAGAAAAAAAAAAATATTAGATGAATTTTTTTATTTTATTTTTTCATCATAACTAAGGCAAGCGATAGGAGAACTGGCTACATCGGCAAAGCCAGTAAAATATGGACAGCCTTAATGAGGTTGGCTAGATTAAGTATTGTCTGTTCCCTCCAGGGCAGGAACTCAGGTGATGCATGGTTGGTTTCTCATTGTTGCTCCGACGCTACAGAGGGACATACTATTGTTAAAAACCTCCTCCCAGGACAGGACCCCTTGTCATGGGCTAGCCAATGATGCAACGTCCGATCTTGCAAAACAAGCAGCTCTGCTCTAATGAGGAAGCATGTTACCATGAGAGTCATCATAATGGTTCAATATACAAATCTCAGCACCATTTTTTTAGATCAGAAAAAAGCTAACATCAAAGAAGTGAGTTATTACATCATTAACATCGAAAACAGTGCAGTTCCATGCAACCTTTGGCCAATTTACCATCTGGACAAAACAAACACGAATAGTCATAGGGGAAAAGACCAATCAGGCATTCCTATTACTTTATTAAGACCACAAGAGAGCCCGCACTGACAGCAGTCAGTATAATCACATTGTAAACACAGCCTGTAAGTCCCCGTGTGAGACTTTCCTTTTCATCATAGTGAGGGATTACAAAATGTGCTGAGCAGCAAACATAGGCAGCAGTGACTGTGCCTAAACACAGAGACTCCCCTGTGACCTCTATTGTCTCCCCTAGTATTAATTTATCAAGGGAAGCCATAAGCAAATGCATATTAATTCAAGCTGGTCCATCATGCCAATGGCGACATGGCCTATAAATCAGAACAAGGAGGAGTGCCTAACACAGTTTATGGAGAGGGAGAGAGAGATATAGATGCATTGCTGTGCAACAAAGTCTGATTCCTTTGTTCTGTACATTGTTTATGAGAGTGTGTGGATTTTATTATACAGGGAGGAGAATTACAAATGGTATTATTTGCACAAAAAATAACTGTTTAAATTGATTAATTGAGTTTAAAGGTGGTGTGTAATTGTTTTCAAGTCAAAATACTTCCTCAACTTACTATGCAGAGACAACTACAATTAAGCCATTGGTTGGCTGAATTTCTCAAAAAAAAAAAATAAAAAAAAAAGGTAAACATTGTGGCTTGGTGGTGGTTTCAAAACATTGCTCTGTTTGTTTGAACATCCTGTCATCCATTGTGTGAATTTGGTATGGGACGGTCTGTTTTCCCAACCAATGGGACATGTGTTCAGTATTCAGAAAACTTGTTTAAAAACAATGACTATTTTTGCAATCTCATTTGTAAATGCTAGTGGCACTGAAATTGCACACTTACGCAGTTTACGCAGAATGTAGTGAAAAAAAATGGCCTAATGATTTGAACTTTACATTTAGCGCATGACACACTTATCCAAAGTGACTTACAGTATATTTGAGGCAGATATTTACATCAATGAATGCATTCCCTGGAAACTGAACCGTGACATTGGCATTGCTAGCACCAGGCTCTAACAGTTGAGCTGAATGAACACTGCAGCTTTTACGTTTTCACACAATACTAGCATATATTTACACAAAAATGGACCCCAATTCCACTGTGTCAGTAACAGAGATTGACTCCAAATGTAATCCATCCATTAGAGGCCTCTCCCCTCCTAAGAGGTTTAGTACATGGAATATAACCACAACTAAAGGTCTCAAACAGCACTGCAAGCCCCTGTAAATTGTTTTTCAGAGAGAAAAGATAAGTATTTGGGGACAAAAAGGTCTAGCTTTGAGACTGTTGGTGGCATTGAGCCTCTCGCTTCTTTCCAGGGGATTGATCATGATGGGGGCTCTCATGCAATAAATGGCTTCTGGGAGAGCTGGAGATGAGCATCCCTGGAGCGTAGCTCCCCTTAATGGCGCCTCCCCTTTCACCTGCAGAAATGTTAAGCATTGGGAGCACTGAAGCAGAGCGACATCTGCCTGGCCGTATTTCATGCATATGGGCAGGTTAAAGATGCCAGCCACGCATTAGATGCTGGACCACCCTTTCTCCTCTCCCTCTGTAATCTCGCTCTTTTCACTCCTCTCTCTCTCTTTGTTGTTTCTTCCCTTCAACACATTTCTCCTTTTTTAGCTTTATCAGGCATGCACTATAAGTGTCCTCTTAAGGCATTAGGAGTAATGGCTTGCTGTAGCCTACTAAAGGTTAATGTGTTGCGTGATTGTAAATTGTTTGGCAAGTTCAAAGGGGAAAAGAAAGGAAATACTCAATCTTAAAATTCAATCAACCTCTGAATCCTTGGAGCTCCTTCTTCTGTTGTTCTCTTCGCCTGAATTTTTAGCTCTTTGTTTCTGAAGAACACGTTTTCTAAGGGTGTGGAGAACAGAGTGGGTTGGTAAACTCAACCCATGTGGCAATCAGTCATGGACTGAAAAGCTGGAAAGCTATGAACGGTTACATAATTGTGCAGTTCAGAGACACTTACACACAATAAAAGCAGAGGAACTGGATGTGACAACTCCACTTTGCCTTAAATGTTAGAGATGTAGTTTAGTTTAGATTAGTTTACAACTTTATTTATTCCCACAGGGCAATTAAAAGTAGGGCTAAAGATGTGCAACACAGAAGAAGAATACAAGAAAACAGAATGTTAAAAGTACAGACAAATAAAAAAACAATGACAATAAACAAATGAGAGAAAAATGTCGAAAAAAAAATGCAAAAGTATAATAAAGTTTTAAAAATAAATATGTTTTTTTTCTATTGCATAGGCGGATAGCCTCAGGCACAAAAGCTAAAATGGTTTGAAGAACACCTTATACTACGTAATCTCCACCCAAGGGGCAACAGCTCAAATTGAGAATGTAAAGGATGTGTATCATCTCCCATGATATTGTAAGCTATCCTTATGACCTGCTGCTCATAGAATAGAGTTAAACTACACAAGGGTACACCAGCGATTTTTTAACATGGTTCTTGAGATTTTCTGTCTTGCTTAACAGCACCCTGCTGAAAAACAAAAACAAAAACAAAAAGCTTAAACAATTCAAGCTGGTCTTTACTGGTTTAAGCTGGTTAATGCTGGTTTGGTGCTGGTCTAGTTGGTGGACCAGTATAACCATGCTGTCCACCAGCAAAACTTAGCTAGTCTTCATGTGAAGCTTGTTAAGCTAGTTGAGAAGCCTGATGGGGTTCCCAGTACATTAGTATCTGATGCTAATAAGATCGGCATCCAAAACATACCATAAGCTGGTGACTATGCTGGCCCTTTTAGCATAGATAGAACAT
Organism: Myxocyprinus asiaticus; assembly: GCF_019703515.2. Classification (NCBI taxonomy): domain Eukaryota; kingdom Metazoa; phylum Chordata; class Actinopteri; order Cypriniformes; family Catostomidae; genus Myxocyprinus; species Myxocyprinus asiaticus. The sequence continues at coordinate 30,091,980 of NC_059355.1, forward strand.
AAAATAAATAAATAAATATAAAGATCAGAAAATCTTTTTGGGAGTAAAAAAAAAAAAAAAATAAAAAAAAAGGATTATGACTGAAAATAAACTTTTTCCAACTTAAAACTCTTGAGTTGTTTTTATCAGAAAAACATTGAAGCTTGGTGTAAACAACAGCACTTGGTAGAATAAAACTAAATTACACAATTGGTCTGTTTTCCCTTCCATGAGATGGATCCTCAATGCTCAAACTGACAATGAATGAATTGTGCATGAATTGGGGAACCCAAATCTAAACCCAAAAAAATAAACACATAAACAATGGTAGTGGCCTGTATAACCCCTGAAAATGTAAAAAAAAAAAACACAAAAAAATGCATACATAAAGCCACACAGGTTTCATAAACTTTCTTCATTCATATACACATCACAACAACCACCTTAAAGTACAATATCTTGTGGTATAAAGCACACATGAAATTAAATGACCTTTCACCAGTTTCATTGAATACACTTGTATAAGAACATAAACACTCCTAAAAATGAGAAAGTGAATAAAACTCACTCTGTTGTGTCACACACGTTCTGGAGTTCACATAGAGGGCTCATATAGCCCTTTTCCACCTACATGGGATCCTGGGCCGGTGCGAATTATTGAACTGTTCCACACATTTCCACCACAGAAAAGGCCGTTCTCGGGCCGAAAACCTTGTTACACACCGGCCCCAAAAGCTTCCTGGTCTTTACGTAGGAACCGATTACATCAGGGGATGGAAGGCAGGATAATGTTTCATCACCATGGTAAAGTTTTCCCAAACAACAACAGTAGCTACCGTCTGCAGCAAGGAGTACTTCTTTGATCTATAACAACAATAAAAAAAAAACCACAAAATTATCAGACATCAAAAGTGTTCAAGTAACACGACGAAATGAGTGCTCTACTTGCGATATGGTATTTACAGACAAATTCAAAAACACTTAAGGGAGTACAGGAACCATAAGAAGGACAAAAGCAAAAGAAACGGTGTACAGTGCAACAATGTTTTGGACTTGGACACCGGCCAGCCTGCTAACAAACCAGGGCACTGAATTCAGCCAGTTCATGATAAACAGTGAATCGCTGGTGTCCTCTGCAGCTGATCTCAGTAAGTTGTTATATTTGCTAACTTTGTTAGCTTTTCTTACACTGTTGTCATCTTATTGTATGCATTGTTTTGTTATGTAAGGGGATTTTTGACCAGCTACTCATAAAGTTTGGAAGATTGCGGCTATCTGTTAAGTAAAACGGTGGGATTCTCAATCAATAATATTTTATGCTATGGGAAAAATCCAAATACAACCATCTGCTACACCAAAGTCAATTATGATTCCACCAGTGGCGGATCTCAGTGGTAAAAGACGCTGGTACCACCCCTGGAGTTCGCTAATTGGCCCGGTTGCTAGGGAGGGTAGAGTCACATGGGATTACCTCCTCGTGATCACTATAATGTGGTTCACTCTCGGTGGGGCGCGTGGTGAGTTGTGCGTGGTTGCCGCGGTGGATGGCGTGAAGCCTCCACACGCGCTATGTCTCCGTGGCAATGCGCTCAACAAGCCATGTGATAAGATGCGCGGGTTGACAGTCTCAGACGTGGAGGCAACTGGGATTCGTCCTCTGCCACCCGGACGGAGGCGAATCACTACGCGACCACGAGGACTTTAGAAAAAGCACATTGGGAATTGGGCATTCCAATCCAAAACAAAAATAAAAATATTATGATTCCACCAGTGGCAAATACTCAGGGACAGTAAAGCCTTCTCAGCTGGCCTAACCTGTCTAATAAATATATTTTTCATCCTTTTATTCTCATTCACTTTTTTGCCTAAATGCTTTCCTCTCCTAATTCAT